>NW_028115851.1:0-40828 GCF_964273445.1 Streptopelia decaocto
CATGTTTACAATTTCACATAAAAAAATTGCTAAAATTCCAGTTGAAATTTTTCAAAGTCCCTTCAAAATTTTCCAATTTTTGTCCCCATTCTTCCCATTCCCATTGAAACTTTTCAAATCCCTCTCAAAATTGTAGAAATTCTGTTAAAGCTTTTAAAATTCTCTCTAGAATTTTCAAAATCCATGGCCACATGTTTACAATTTCACATAAAAAAATTGCAAAATTCCAGTTGAAATTTTTTCAAAGTCCCTTAAAAATTTTCCAATTTTTGTCCCAATTCTTCCCTTTCCCATTGAAACTTTTCAAATCCCTCTCAAAATTCTTGAAATTCTCTTGAAGCTTTTAAAATTCTCTCTAGAATTTTCAAAATCCATGTCCACATGTTTACAATTTCACGTAACAAAATGGCTAAAATTCCAGTTGAAATTTTTTCAAAGTCCCTGAAAAATTTTCCAATTTTTGTCCCAATTCTTCCCATTCCCATTGAAACTTTTCAAATCCCTCTCAAAATTGTTGAAATTCTCTTGAAGCTTTTAAAATTCTCTCTAGAATTTTCAAAATCCATGTCCACATGTTTACAATTTCATGCAAAAAAATGCTAAAATTCCAGTTGAAATTTTTTCAAAGTCCCTTAAAAATTTTCCAATTTTTGTCCCAATTCTTCCCATTCCCATTGAAACTTTTCAAATCCCTCTCAAAATTGTTGAAATTCTCTTGAAGCTTTTAAAATTCTCTCTAGAATTTTCAAAATCCATGGCCACATGTTTACAATTTCACATAAAAAAATGGCTAAAATTCCAGTTGAAATTTTTTCAAAGTCCCTTAAAAATTTTCCAATTTTTGTCCCAATTCTTCCCATTCCCATTGAAACATTTCAAATCCCTCTCAAAATTGTTGAAATTCTCTTGAAGCTTTAAAAATTCTCTCTAGAATTTTCAAAATCCATGTCCACATGTTCACAATTTCACGTCAAAAAATGGCTAAAATTCCAGTTGAAATTTTTTCAAAGTCCCTTAAAAATATTCCAATTTTTGTCCCAATTCTTCCCATTCCCATTGAAACTTTTCAAATCCCTCTCAAAATTGTTGAAATTCTCTTGAAGCTTTTAAAATTCTCTCTAGAATTTTCAAAATCCATGTCCACATGTTTACAATTTCATGTTAAAAAATTTCTAAAATTCCAGTTGAAATTTTTTCAAAGTCCCTTAAAAATTTTCCAATTTTTGTCCCAATTCTTCCCATTCCCATTGAAACTTTTCAAATCCCTCTCAAAATTGTTGAAATTCTGTTGAAGCTTTTAAAATTCTCTCTAGAATTTTCAAAATCCATGTCCACATGTCTACAATTTCACGTAAAAAAAATGCTAAAATTCCAGTTGAAATTTTTTCAAAGTCCCTTAAAAATTTTCCATTTTTTGTCCCAATTCTTCCCATTCCCATGGAAACTTTTCAAATCCGTCTCAAAATTGTAGAAATTCACTTGAAGCTTTTAAAATTCTCTCTAGAATTTTCAAAATCCATGGCCACATGTTTACAATTTCACGTCAAAAAATGGCTAAAATTCCAGTTGAAATTTTTTCAAAGTCCCTTAAAAATTTTCCAATTTTTGTCCCAATTCTTCCCATTCCCATTGAAACTTTTCAAATCCCTCTCAAAATTGTTGAAATTCTCTTGAAGCTTTTAAAATTCTCTCTAGAATTTTCAAAATCCATGGCCACATGTTTACAATTTCATGTAAAAAAATGGCTAAAATTCCAGTTGAAATTTTTTCAAAGTCCCTTAAAAATTTTCCAATTTTTGTCCCAATTCTTCCCATTCCCATTGAAACTTTTCAAATCCCTCTCAAAATTGTTGAAATTCTGTTGAAGCTTTTAAAATTCTCTCTAGAATTTTCAAAATCCATGTCCACATGTTTACAATTTCACATAAAAAAATTGCTAAAATTCCAGTTGAAATTTTTTCAAAGTCCCTTAAAAGTTTTCCAATTTTTGTCCCAATTCTTCCCATTCCCATTGAAACTTTTCAAATCCCTCTCAAAATTGTAGAAATTCTCTTGAAGCTTTTAAAATTCTCTCTAGAATTTTCAAAATCCATGGCCACATGTTTACAATTTCACGTCAAAAATTGCTAAAATTCCAGTTGAAATTTTTTCAAAGTCCCTTAAAAATATTCCAATTTTTGTCCCAATTCTTCCCATTCCCATTGAAACTTTTCAAATCCCTCTCCAAATTGTTGAAATTCTCTTGAAGCTTTTAAAATTCTCTCTAGAATTTTCAAAATCCCTGTCCACATGTTTACAATTTCACGTAAAAAAAATGCTAAAATTCCAGTTGAAATTTTTTCAAAGTCCCTTAAAAATTTTCCAATTTTTGTCCCAATTCTTCCCATTCCCATTGAAACTTTTCAAATCCCTCTCAAAATTGTTGAAATTCTCTTGAAGCTTTTAAAATTCTCTCTAGAATTTTCAAAATCCATGGCCACATGTTTACAATTTCACGTCAAAAAATGGCTAAAATTCCAGTTGAAATTTTTTCAAAGTCCCTGAAAAATTTTCCAATTTTTGTCCCAATTCTTCCCATTCCCATTGAAACTTTTCAAATCCCTCTCAAAATTGTTGAAATTCTCTTGAAGCTTTTAAAATTCTCTCTAGAATTTTCAAAATCCATGTCCACATGTTTACAATTTCATGCAAAAAAATGCTAAAATTCCAGTTGAAATTTTTTCAAAGTCCCTTAAAAATTTTCCAATTTTTGTCCCAATTCTTCCCATTCTCATTGAAACTTTTCAAATCCCTCTCAAAATTGTTGAAATTCTCTTGAAGCTTTTAAAATTCTCTCTAGAATTTTCAAAATCCATGGCCACATGTTTACAATTTCACATAAAAAAATGGCTAAAATTCCAGTTGAAATTTTTTCAAAGTCCCTTAAAAATTTTCCAATTTTTGTCCCAATTCTTCCCATTCCCATTGAAACATTTCAAATCCCTCTCAAAATTGTTGAAATTCTCTTGAAGCTTTAAAAATTCTCTCTAGAATTTTCAAAATCCATGTCCACATGTTCACAATTTCACGTAAAAAAATGGCTAAAATTCCAGTTGAAATTTTTTCAAAGTCCCTTAAAAATATTCCAATTTTTGTCCCAATTCTTCCCATTCCCATTGAAACTTTTCAAATCCCTCTCAAAATTGTTGAAATTCTCTTGAAGCTTTTAAAATTCTCTCTAGAATTTTCAAAATCCATGTCCACATGTTTACAATTTCATGTAAAAAAATTGCTAAAATTCCAGTTGAAATTTTTTCAAAGTCCCTTAAAAATTTTCCAATTTTTGTCCCAATTCTTCCCATTCCCATTGAAACTTTTCAAATCCCTCTCAAAATTGTTGAAATTCTGTTGAAGCTTTTAAAATTCTCTCTAGAATTTTCAAAATCCATGTCCACATGTCTACAATTTCACGTAAAAAAAATGCTAAAATTCCAGTTGAAATTTTTTCAAAGTCCCTTAAAAATTTTCCATTTTTTGTCCCAATTCTTCCCATTCCCATGGAGACTTTTCAAATCCGTCTCAAAATTGTAGAAATTCACTTGAAGCTTTTAAAATTCTCTCTAGAATTTTCAAAATCCATGGCCACATGTTTACAATTTCACGTCAAAAAATGGCTAAAATTCCAGTTGAAATTTTTTCAAAGTCCCTTAAAAATTTTCCAATTTTTGTCCCAATTCTTCCCATTCCCATTGAAACTTTTCAAATCCCTCTCAAAATTGTTGAAATTCTCTTGAAGCTTTTAAAATTCTCTCTAGAATTTTCAAAATCCATGGCCACATGTTTACAATTTCATGTAAAAAAATGGCTAAAATTCCAGTTGAAATTTTTTCAAAGTCCCTTAAAAATTTTCCAATTTTTGTCCCAATTCTTCCCATTCCCATTGAAACTTTTCAAATCCCTCTCAAAATTGTTGAAATTCTCTTGAAGCTTTTAAAATTCTCTCTAGAATTTTCAAAATCCACTTCAACATGTTTACAATTTCACGTAACAAAATGGCTAAAATTCCAGTTGAAATTTTTTCAAAGTCCCTTAAAAATTTTCCAATTTTTGTCCCAATTCTTCCCATTCCCATTGAAACTTTTCAAATCCCTCTCAAAATTGTTGAAATTCTCTTGAAGCTTTTAAAATTCTCTCTAGAATTTTCAAAATCCATGGCCACATGTTTACAATTTCACATAAAAAAATTGCTAAAATTCCAGTTGAAATTTTTTCAAAGTCCCTTAAAAATTTTCCAATTTTTGTCCCCATTCTTCCCATTCCCATTGAAACTTTTCAAATCCCTCTCAAAATTGTAGAAATTCTGTTAAAGCTTTTAAAATTCTCTCTAGAATTTTCAAAATCCATGGCCACATGTTTACAATTTCACATAAAAAAATTGCAAAATTCCAGTTGAAATTTTTTCAAAGTCCCTGAAAATTTTTCCAATTTTTGTCCCAATTCTTCCCATTCCCATTGAAACTTTTCAAATCCCTCTCAAAATTCTTGAAATTCTCTTGAAGCTTTTAAAATTCTCTCTAGAATTTTCAAAATCCACTTCAACATGTTTACAATTTCACATAAAAAAATGGCTAAAATTCCAGTTGAAATTTTTTCAAAGTCCCTTAAAAATTTTCCCATTTTTGTCCCAATTCTTCCCATTCCCATTGAAACTTTTCAAATCCCTCTCCAAATTGTTGAAATTCTCTTGAAGCTTTTAAAATTCTCTCTAGAATTTTCAAAATCCATGGCCACATGTTTACAATTTCACGTAAAAAAAATGCTAAAATTCCAGTTGAAATTTTTTCAAAGTCCCTTAAAAATTTTCCAATTTTTGTCCCAATTCTTCCCATTCCCATTGAAACTTTTCAAATCCCTCTCAAAATTGTTGAAATTCTCTTGAAGCTTTTAAAACTCTCTCTAGAATTTTCAAAATCCATGGCCACATGTTTACAATTTCACGTCAAAAAATGGCTAAAATTCCAGTTGAAATTTTTTCAAAGTCCCTTAAAAATTTTCCAATTTTTGTCCCAATTCTTCCCATTCCCATTGAAACTTTTCAAATCCCTCTCAAAATTGTTGAAATTCTCTTGAAGCTTTTAAAATTCTCTCTAGAATTTTCAAAATCCATGGCCACATGTTTACAATTTCACGTAAAAAAATTGCTAAAATTCCAGTTGAAATTTTTTCAAAGTCCCTTAAAAATTTTCCAATTTTTGTCCCAATTCTTCCCATTCCCATGGAAACTTTTCAAATCCCTCTCAAAATTGTTGAAATTCTTTTGATGCTTTTAAAATTCTCTCTAGAATTTTCAAAATCCATGGCCACATGTTTACAATTTCACGTCAAAAAATGGCTAAAATTCCAGTTGAAATTTTTTCAAAGTCCCTTAAAAATTTTCCAATTTTTGTCCCAATTCTTCCCATTCCCATTGAAACTTTTCAAATCCCTCTCAAAATTGTTGAAATTCTCTTGAAGCTTTTAAAATTCTCTCTAGAATTTTCAAAATCCACTTCAACATGTTCACAATTTCACGTAACAAAATGGCTAAAATTCCAGTTGAAATTTTTTCAAAGTCCCTTAAAAATTTTCCCATTTTTGTCCCAATTCTTCCCATTCCCATTGAAACTTTTCAAATCCCTCTCAAAATTGTTGAAATTCTCTTGAAGCTTTTAAAATTCTCTCTAGAATTTTCAAAATCCATGTCCACATGTTCACAATTTCACTTAAAAAAATGGCTAAAATTCCAGTTGAAATTTTTTCAAAGTCCCTTAAAAATTTTCCAATTTTTGTCCCAATTCTTCCCATTCCCATTGAAACTTTTCAAATCCCTCTCCAAATTGTTGAAATTCTCTTGAAGCTTTTAAAATTCTCTCTAGAATTTTCAAAATCCACTTCAACATGTTTACAATTTCACGTCAAAAAATGGCTAAAATTCCAGTTGAAATTTTTTCAAAGTCCCTTAAAAATTTTCCAATTTTTGTCCCAATTCTTCCCATTCCCATTGAAACTTTTCAAATCCCTCTCAAAATTGTTGAAATTCTCTTGAAGCTTTTAAAATTCTCTCTAGAATTTTCAAAATCCATGGCCACATGTTTACAATTTCACATAAAAAAATTGCTAAAATTCCAGTTGAAATTTTTTCAAAGTCCCTTAAAAATTTTCCCATTTTTGTCCCCATTCTTCCCATTCCCATTGAAACTTTTCAAATCCCTCTCAAAATTGTAGAAATTCTGTTAAAGCTTTTAAAATTCTCTCTAGAATTTTCAAAATCCATGGCCACATGTTTACAATTTCACATAAAAAAATTGCAAAATTCCAGTTGAAATTTTTTCAAAGTCCCTGAAAAATTTTCCAATTTTTGTCCCAATTCTTCCCATTCCCATTGAAACTTTTCAAATCCCTCTCAAAATTCTTGAAATTCTCTTGAAGCTTTTAAAATTCTCTCTAGAATTTTCAAAATCCACTTCAACATGTTTACAATTTCACATAAAAAAATGGCTAAAATTCCAGTTGAAATTTTTTCAAAGTCCCTTAAAAATTTTCCAATTTTTGTCCCAATTCTTCCCATTCTCATTGAAACTTTTCAAATCCCTCTCAAAATTGTTGAAATTCTGTTGAAGCTTTTAAAATTCTCTCTAGAATTTTCAAAATCCATGGCCACATGTTTACAATTTCACGTAAAAAAATTGCTAAAATTCCAGTTGAAATTTTTTCAAAGTCCCTTAAAAATTTTCCCATTTTTGTCCCAATTCTTCCCATTCCCATTGAAACTTTTCAAATCCCTCTCCAAATTGTTGAAATTCTCTTGAAGCTTTTAAAATTCTCTCTAGAATTTTCAAAATCCATGGCCACATGTTTACAATTTCACGTAAAAAAAATGCTAAAATTCCAGTTGAAATTTTTTCAAAGTCCCTTAAAAATTTTCCAATTTTTGTCCCAATTCTTCCCATTCCCATTGAAACTTTTCAAATCCCTCTCAAAATTGTTGAAATTCTCTTGAAGCTTTTAAAACTCTCTCTAGAATTTTCAAAATCCATGGCCACATGTTTACAATTTCACGTCAAAAAATGGCTAAAATTCCAGTTGAAATTTTTTCAAAGTCCCTTAAAAATTTTCCAATTTTTGTCCCAATTCTTCCCATTCCCATTGAAACTTTTCAAATCCCTCTCAAAATTGTTGAAATTCTGTTGAAGCTTTTAAAATTCTCTCTAGAATTTTCAAAATCCATGGCCACATGTTTACAATTTCACGTAAAAAAATTGCTAAAATTCCAGTTGAAATTTTTTCAAAGTCCCTTAAAAATTTTCCAATTTTTGTCCCAATTCTTCCCATTCCCATGGAAACTTTTCAAATCCCTCTCAAAATTGTTGAAATTCTTTTGATGCTTTTAAAATTCTCTCTAGAATTTTCAAAATCCATGTCCACATGTTTACAATTTCACGTCAAAAAATGGCTAAAATTCCAGTTGAAATTTTTTCAAAGTCCCTTAAAAATTTTCCAATTTTTGTCCCAATTCTTCCCATTCCCATTGAAACTTTTCAAATCCCTCTCAAAATTGTTGAAATTCTCTTGAAGCTTTTAAAATTCTCTCTAGAATTTTCAAAATCCACTTCAACATGTTCACAATTTCACGTAACAAAATGGCTAAAATTCCAGTTGAAATTTTTTCAAAGTCCCTTAAAAATTTTCCCATTTTTGTCCCAATTCTTCCCATTCCCATTGAAACTTTTCAAATCCCTCTCAAAATTGTTGAAATTCTCTTGAAGCTTTTAAAATTCTCTCTAGAATTTTCAAAATCCATGTCCACATGTTCACAATTTCACTTAAAAAAATGGCTAAAATTCCAGTTGAAATTTTTTCAAAGTCCCTTAAAAATTTTCCAATTTTTGTCCCAATTCTTCCCATTCCCATTGAAACTTTTCAAATCCCTCTCAAAATTGTTGAAATTCTCTTGAAGCTTTTAAAATTCTCTCTAGAATTTTCAAAATCCATGGCCACATGTTTACAATTTCACGTCAAAAAATGGCTAAAATTCCAGTTGAAATTTTTTCAAAGTCCCTTAAAAATTTTCCAATTTTTGTCCCAATTCTTCCCATTCCCATGGAAACTTTTCAAATCCGTCTCAAAATTGTTGAAATTCTCTTGAAGCTTTTAAAATTCTCTCTAGAATTTTCAAAATCCATGGCCACATGTTTACAATTTCACGTAAAAAATTGCTAAAATTCCAGTTGAAATTTTTTCAAAGTCCCTTAAAAATTTTCCAATTTTTGTCCCAATTCTTCCCATTCCCATTGAAACTTTTCAAATCCCTCTCAAAATTGTTGAAATTCTGTTGAAGCTTTTAAAATTCTCTCTAGAATTTTCAAAATCCATGTCCACATGTTTACAATTTCACATAAAAAAATTGCTAAAATTCCAGTTGAAATTTTTTCAAAGTCCCTTAAAAGTTTTCCAATTTTTGTCCGAATTCTTCCCATTCCCATTGAAACTTTTCAAATCCCTCTCAAAATTGTAGAAATTCTCTTGAAGCTTTTAAAATTCTCTCTAGAATTTTCAAAATCCATGGCCACATGTTTACAATTTCACGTAAAAAAAATGCTAAAATTCCAGTTGAAATTTTTTCAAAGTCCCTTAAAAATTTTCCAATTTTTGTCCCAATTCTTCCCATTCCCATTGAAACTTTTCAAATCCCTCTCCAAATTGTTGAAATTCTCTTGAAACTTTTAAAATTCTCTCTAGAATTTTCAAAATCCCTGTCCACATGTTTACAATTTCACGTAAAAAAATGCTAAAATTCCAGTTGAAATTTTTTCAAAGTCCCTTAAAAATTTTCCAATTTTTGTCCCAATTCTTCCCATTCCCATTGAAACTTTTCAAATCCCTCTCAAAATTGTTGAAATTCTCTTGAAGCTTTTAAAATTCTCTCTAGAATTTTCAAAATCCATGGCCACATGTTTACAATTTCACGTCAAAAAATGGCTAAAATTCCAGTTGAAATTTTTTCAAAGTCCCTTAAAAATTTTCCAATTTTTGTCCCAATTCTTCCCATTCCCATTGAAACTTTTCAAATCCCTCTCAAAATTGTTGAAATTCTCTTGAAGCTTTTAAAATTCTCTCTAGAATTTTCAAAATCCATGTCCACATGTTTACAATTTCACGTCAAAAAATGGCTAAAATTCCAGTTGAAATTTTTTCAAAGTCCCTTAAAAATTTTCCAATTTTTGTCCCAATTCTTCCATTCCCATTGAAACTTTTCAAATCCCTCTCAAAATTGTTGAAATTCTCTTGAAGCTTTAAAAATTATCTCTAGAATTTTCGAAATCCATGTCCACATGTTCACAATTTCACGTAAAAAAATGGCTAAAATTCCAGTTGAAATTTTTTCAAAGTCCCTTAAAAATTTTCCAATTTTTGTCCCAATTCTTCCCATTCCCATTGAAACTTTTCAAATCCCTCTCAAAATTGTTGAAATTCTGTTGAAGCTTTTAAAATTCTCTCTAGAATTTTCAAAATCCACTTCAACATGTTCACAATTTCACGTAACAAAATGGCTAAAATTCCAGTTGAAATTTTTTCAAAGTCCCTTAAAAATTTTCCCATTTTTGTCCCAATTCTTCCCATTCCCATTGAAACTTTTCAAATCCCTCTCCAAATTGTTGAAATTCTCTTGAAGCTTTTAAAATTCTCTCTAGAATTTTCAAAATCCATGGCCACATGTTTACAATTTCACGTAAAAAAAATGCTAAAATTCCAGTTGAAATTTTTTCAAAGTCCCTTAAAAATTTTCCAATTTTTGTCCCAATTCTTCCCATTCCCATTGAAACTTTTCAAATCCCTCTCAAAATTGTTGAAATTCTCTTGAAGCTTTTAAAACTCTCTCTAGAATTTTCAAAATCCATGGCCACATGTTTACAATTTCACGTCAAAAAATGGCTAAAATTCCAGTTGAAATTTTTTCAAAGTCCCTTAAAAATTTTCCAATTTTTGTCCCAATTCTTCCCATTCCCATTGAAACTTTTCAAATCCCTCTCAAAATTGTTGAAATTCTCTTGAAGCTTTTAAAATTCTCTCTAGAATTTTCAAAATCCATGGCCACATGTTTACAATTTCACGTAAAAAAATTGCTAAAATTCCAGTTGAAATTTTTTCAAAGTCCCTTAAAAATTTTCCAATTTTTGTCCCAATTCTTCCCATTCCCATGGAAACTTTTCAAATCCCTCTCAAAATTGTTGAAATTCTTTTGATGCTTTTAAAATTCTCTCTAGAATTTTCAAAATCCATGTCCACATGTTTACAATTTCACGTCAAAAAATGGCTAAAATTCCAGTTGAAATTTTTTCAAAGTCCCTTAAAAATTTTCCAATTTTTGTCCCAATTCTTCCCATTCCCATTGAAACTTTTCAAATCCCTCTCAAAATTGTTGAAATTCTCTTGAAGCTTTTAAAATTCTCTCTAGAATTTTCAAAATCCACTTCAACATGTTCACAATTTCACGTAACAAAATGGCTAAAATTCCAGTTGAAATTTTTTCAAAGTCCCTTAAAAATTTTCCCATTTTTGTCCCAATTCTTCCCATTCCCATTGAAACTTTTCAAATCCCTCTCAAAATTGTTGAAATTCTCTTGAAGCTTTTAAAATTCTCTCTAGAATTTTCAAAATCCATGTCCACATGTTCACAATTTCACTTAAAAAAATGGCTAAAATTCCAGTTGAAATTTTTTCAAAGTCCCTTAAAAATTTTCCAATTTTTGTCCCAATTCTTCCCATTCCCATTGAAACTTTTCAAATCCCTCTCAAAATTGTTGAAATTCTCTTGAAGCTTTTAAAATTCTCTCTAGAATTTCAAAATCCATGGCCACATGTTTACAATTTCACGTCAAAAAATGGCTAAAATTCCAGTTGAAATTTTTTCAAAGTCCCTTAAAAATTTTCCAATTTTTGTCCCAATTCTTCCCATTCCCATGGAAACTTTTCAAATCCTGTCTCAAAATTGTAGAAATTCACTTGAAGCTTTTAAAATTCTCTCTAGAATTTTCAAAATCCATGGCCACATGTTTACAATTTCACGTAAAAAATTGCTAAAATTCCAGTTGAAATTTTTTCAAAGTCCCTTAAAAATTTTCCAATTTTTGTCCCAATTCTTCCCATTCCCATTGAAACTTTTCAAATCCCTCTCAAAATTGTTGAAATTCTGTTGAAGCTTTTAAAATTCTCTCTAGAATTTTCAAAATCCATGGCCACATGTTTACAATTTCACATAAAAAAATTGCTAAAATTCCAGTTGAAATTTTTCAAAGTCCCTTAAAAGTTTTCCAATTTTTGTCCGAATTCTTCCCATTCCCATTGAAACTTTTCAAATCCCTCTCAAAATTGTAGAAATTCTCTTGAAGCTTTTAAAATTCTCTCTAGAATTTTCAAAATCCATGGCCACATGTTCACAATTTCACGTCAAAAAAATGCTAAAATTCCAGTTGAAATTTTTTCAAAGTCCCTTAAAAATTTTCCAATTTTTGTCCCAATTCTTCCCATTCCCATTGAAACTTTTCAAATCCCTCTCCAAATTGTTGAAATTCTCTTGAAACTTTTAAAATTCTCTCTAGAATTTCAAAATCCCTGTCCACATGTTTACAATTTCACGTAAAAAAATGCTAAAATTCCAGTTGAAATTTTTTCAAAGTCCCTTAAAATTTTCCAATTTTTGTCCCAATTCTTCCCATTCCCATTGAAACTTTTCAAATCCCTCTCAAAATTGTTGAAATTCTCTTGAAGCTTTTAAAATTCTCTCTAGAATTTTCAAAATCCATGGCCACATGTTTACAATTTCACGTCAAAAAATGGCTAAAATTCCAGTTGAAATTTTTTCAAAGTCCCTTAAAAATTTTCCAATTTTTGTCCCAATTCTTCCCATTCCCATTGAAACTTTTCAAATCCCTCTCAAAATTGTTGAAATTCTCTTGAAGCTTTTAAAATTCTCTCTAGAATTTTCAAAATCCATGGCCACATGTTTACAATTTCACGTCAAAAAATGGCTAAAATTCCAGTTGAAATTTTTTCAAAGTCCCTTAAAAATTTTCCAATTTTTGTCCCAATTCTTCCCATTCCCATTGAAACTTTTCAAATCCCTCTCAAAATTGTTGAAATTCTCTTGAAGCTTTAAAAATTCTCTCTAGAATTTTCGAAATCCATGTCCACATGTTCACAATTTCACGTCAAAAAATGGCTAAAATTCCAGTTGAAATTTTTTCAAAGTCCCTTAAAAATTTTTCCAATTTTTGTCCCAATTCTTCCCATTCCCATTGAAACTTTTCAAATCCCTCTCAAAATTGTTGAAATTCTCTTGAAGCTTTTAAAAATTCTCTCTAGAATTTTCAAAATCCACTTCAACATGTTCACAATTTCACGTAACAAAATGGCTAAAATTCCAGTTGAAATTTTTTCAAAGTCCCTTAAAAATTTTCCCATTTTTGTCCCAATTCTTCCCATTCCCATTGAAACTTTTCAAATCCCTCTCAAAATTGTTGAAATTCTCTTGAAGCTTTTAAAATTCTCTCTAGAATTTTCAAAATCCATGTCCACATGTTCACAATTTCACTTAAAAAAATGGCTAAAATTCCAGTTGAAATTTTTTCAAAGTCCTTAAAAATTTTCCAATTTTTGTCCCAATTCTTCCCATTCCCATTGAAACTTTTCAAATCCCTCTCAAAATTGTTGAAATTCTCTTGAAGCTTTTAAAATTCTCTCTAGAATTTTCAAAATCCATGGCCACATGTTTACAATTTCACGTCAAAAAATGGCTAAAATTCCAGTTGAAATTTTTCAAAGTCCCTTAAAAATTTTCCAATTTTTGTCCCAATTCTTCCCATTCCCATGGAAACTTTTCAAATCCGTCTCAAAATTGTAGAAATTCACTTGAAGCTTTTAAAATTCTCTCTAGAATTTCAAAATCCATGGCCACATGTTTACAATTTCACGTAAAAAATTGCTAAAATTCCAGTTGAAATTTTTTCAAAGTCCCTTAAAAATTTTCCAATTTTTGTCCCAATTCTTCCCATTCCCATTGAAACTTTTCAAATCCCTCTCAAAATTGTTGAAATTCTGTTGAAGCTTTTAAAATTCTCTCTAGAATTTTCAAAATCCATGTCCACATGTTTACAATTTCACATAAAAAAATTGCTAAAATTCCAGTTGAAATTTTTTCAAAGTCCCTTAAAAGTTTTCCAATTTTTGTCCGAATTCTTCCCATTCCCATTGAAACTTTTCAAATCCCTCTCAAAATTGTAGAAATTCTCTTGAAGCTTTTAAAATTCTCTCTAGAATTTTCAAAATCCATGGCCACATGTTTACAATTTCACGTAAAAAAAATGCTAAAATTCAGTTGAAATTTTTTCAAAGTCCCTTAAAAATTTTCCAATTTTTGTCCCAATTCTTCCCATTCCCATTGAAACTTTTCAAATCCCTCTCCAAATTGTTGAAATTCTCTTGAAACTTTAAAATTCTCTCTAGAATTTTCAAAATCCCTGTCCACATGTTTACAATTTCACGTAAAAAAATGCTAAAATTCCAGTTGAAATTTTTTCAAAGTCCCTTAAAAATTTTCCAATTTTTGTCCCAATTCTTCCCATTCCCATTGAAACTTTTCAAATCCCTCTCAAAATTGTTGAAATTCTCTTGAAGCTTTTAAAATTCTCTCTAGAATTTTCAAAATCCATGTCCACATGTTTACAATTTCACGTCAAAAAATGGCTAAAATTCCAGTTGAAATTTTTTCAAAGTCCCTTAAAAATTTTCCAATTTTTGTCCCAATTCTTCCCATTCCCATTGAAACTTTTCAAATCCCTCTCAAAATTGTTGAAATTCTCTTGAAGCTTTTAAAATTCTCTCTAGAATTTTCAAAATCCATGTCCACATGTTTACAATTTCACGTCAAAAAATGGCTAAAATTCCAGTTGAAATTTTTTCAAAGTCCCTTAAAAATTTTCCAATTTTTGTCCCAATTCTTCCCATTCCCATTGAAACTTTTCAAATCCCTCTCAAAATTGTTGAAATTCTCTTGAAGCTTTAAAAATTCTCTCTAGAATTTTCGAAATCCATGTCCACATGTTCACAATTTCACGTAAAAAAATGGCTAAAATTCCAGTTGAAATTTTTTCAAAGTCCCTTAAAAATTTTCCAATTTTTGTCCCAATTCTTCCCATTCCCATTGAAACTTTTCAAATCCCTCTCAAAATTGTTGAAATTCTCTTGAAGCTTTTAAAATTCTCTCTAGAATTTTCAAAATCCACTTCAACATGTTCACAATTTCACGTAACAAAATGGCTAAAATTCCAGTTGAAATTTTTTCAAAGTCCCTTAAAAATTTTCCCATTTTTGTCCCAATTCTTCCCATTCCCATTGAAACTTTTCAAATCCCTCTCAAAATTGTTGAAATTCTCTTGAAGCTTTTAAAATTCTCTCTAGAATTTTCAAAATCCATGTCCACATGTTCACAATTTCACTTAAAAAAATGGCTAAAATTCCAGTTGAAATTTTTTCAAAGTCCCTTAAAAATTTTCCCATTTTTGTCCCAATTCTTCCCATTCCCATTGAAACTTTTCAAATCCCTCTCAAAATTGTTGAAATTCTCTTGAAGCTTTTAAAATTCTCTCTAGAATTTTCAAAATCCATGGCCACATGTTCACAATTTCACGTCAAAAAATGGCTAAAATTCCAGTTGAAATTTTTTCAAAGTCCCTTAAAAATTTTCCAATTTTTGTCCCAATTCTTCCCATTCCCATGGAAACTTTTCAAATCAGTCTCAAAATTGTAGAAATTCACTTGAAGCTTTTAAAATTCTCTCTAGAATTTTCAAAATCCATGGCCACATGTTTACAATTTCACGTAAAAAATTGCTAAAATTCCAGTTGAAATTTTTTCAAAGTCCCTTAAAAATTTTCCAATTTTTGTCCCAATTCTTCCCATTCCCATTGAAACTTTTCAAATCCCTCTCAAAATTGTTGAAATTCTGTTGAAGCTTTTAAAATTCTCTCTAGAATTTTCAAAATCCATGTCCACATGTTTACAATTTCACATAAAAAAATTGCTAAAATTCCAGTTGAAATTTTTTCAAAGTCCCTTAAAAGTTTCCAATTTTTGTCCGAATTCTTCCCATTCCCATTGAAACTTTTCAAATCCCTCTCAAAATTGTAGAAATTCTCTTGAAGCTTTTAAAATTCTCTCTAGAATTTTCAAAATCCATGGCCACATGTTTACAATTTCACGTAAAAAAATGCTAAAATTCCAGTTGAAATTTTTTCAAAGTCCCTTAAAAATTTTCCAATTTTTGTCCCAATTCTTCCCATTCCCATTGAAACTTTTCAAATCCCTCTCCAAATTGTTGAAATTCTCTTGAAACTTTTAAAATTCTCTCTAGAATTTTCAAAATCCCTGTCCACATGTTTACAATTTCACGTAAAAAAATGCTAAAATTCCAGTTGAAATTTTTTCAAAGTCCCTTAAAAATTTTCCAATTTTTGTCCCAATTCTTCCCATTCCCATTGAAACTTTTCAAATCCCTCTCAAAATTGTTGAAATTCTCTTGAAGCTTTTAAAATTCTCTCTAGAATTTTCAAAATCCATGGCCACATGTTTACAATTTCACGTCAAAAATTGCTAAAATTCCAGTTGAAATTTTTTCAAAGTCCCTTAAAAATTTTCCAATTTTTGTCCCAATTCTTCCCATTCCCATTGAAACTTTTCAAATCCCTCTCAAAATTGTTGAAATTCTCTTGAAGCTTTTAAAATTCTCTCTAGAATTTTCAAAATCCATGTCCACATGTTTACAATTTCACGTCAAAAAATGGCTAAAATTCCAGTTGAAATTTTTTCAAAGTCCCTTAAAAATTTTCCAATTTTTGTCCCAATTCTTCCCATTCCCATTGAAACTTTTCAAATCCCTCTCAAAATTGTTGAAATTCTCTTGAAGCTTTAAAAATTCTCTCTAGAATTTTCGAAATCCATGTCCACATGTTCACAATTTCACGTAAAAAAATGGCTAAAATTCCAGTTGAAATTTTTTCAAAGTCCCTTAAAAATTTTCCAATTTTTGTCCCAATTCTTCCCATTCCCATTGAAACTTTTCAAATCCCTCTCAAAATTGTTGAAATTCTCTTGAAGCTTTTAAAATTCTCTCTAGAATTTTCAAAATCCATGGCCACATGTTTACAATTTCATGTAAAAAAATGGCTAAAATTCCAGTTGAAATTTTTTCAAAGTCCCTTAAAAATTTTCCAATTTTTGTCCCAATTCTTCCCATTCCCATTGAAACTTTTCAAATCCCTCTCAAAATTGTTGAAATTCTGTTGAAGCTTTTAAAATTCTCTCTAGAATTTTCAAAATCCATGGCCACATGTCTACAATTTCACGTAAAAAAATGCTAAAATTCCAGTTGAAATTTTTTCAAAGTCCCTTAAAAATTTTCCATTTTTTGTCCCAATTCTTCCCATTCCCATGGAAACTTTTCAAATCCGTCTCAAAATTGTAGAAATTCACTTGAAGCTTTTAAAATTCTCTCTAGAATTTTCAAAATCCATGGCCACATGTTTACAATTTCACGTCAAAAAATGGCTAAAATTCCAGTTGAAATTTTTTCAAAGTCCCTTAAAAATTTTCCAATTTTTGTCCCAATTCTTCCCATTCCCATTGAAACTTTTCAAATCCCTCTCAAAATTGTTGAAATTCTCTTGAAGCTTTTAAAATTCTCTCTAGAATTTTCAAAATCCATGGCCACATGTTTACAATTTCATGTAAAAAAATGGCTAAAATTCCAGTTGAAATTTTTTCAAAGTCCCTTAAAAATTTTCCAATTTTTGTCCCAATTCTTCCCATTCCCATTGAAACTTTTCAAATCCCTCTCAAAATTGTTGAAATTCTGTTGAAGCTTTTAAAATTCTCTCTAGAATTTTCAAAATCCATGTCCACATGTTTACAATTTCACATAAAAAAATTGCTAAAATTCCAGTTGAAATTTTTTCAAAGTCCCTTAAAAGTTTTCCAATTTTTGTCCCAATTCTTCCCATTCCCATTGAAACTTTTCAAATCCCTCTCAAAATTGTAGAAATTCTGTTAAAGCTTTTAAAATTCTCTCTAGAATTTTCAAAATCCATGGCCACATGTTTACAATTTCACATAAAAAAATTGCTAAAATTCCAGTTGAAATTTTTTCAAAGTCCCTTAAAAATTTTCCAATTTTTGTCCCAATTCTTCCCATTCCCATTGAAACTTTTCAAATCCCTCTCCAAATTGTTGAAATTCTCTTGAAGCTTTTAAAATTCTCTCTAGAATTTTCAAAATCCCTGTCCACATGTTTACAATTTCACGTAAAAAAAATGCTAAAATTCCAGTTGAAATTTTTTCAAAGTCCCTTAAAAATTTTCCAATTTTTGTCCCAATTCTTCCCATTCCCATTGAAACTTTTCAAATCCCTCTCAAAATTGTTGAAATTCTCTTGAAGCTTTTAAAATTCTCTCTAGAATTTTCAAAATCCATGTCCACATGTTTACAATTTCACGTCAAAAATGGCTAAAATTCCAGTTGAAATTTTTTCAAAGTCCCTTAAAAATTTTCCAATTTTTGTCCCAATTCTTCCCATTCCCATTGAAACTTTTCAAATCCCTCTCAAAATTGTTGAAATTCTCTTGAAGCTTTTAAAATTCTCTCTAGAATTTTCAAAATCCATGGCCACATGTTTACAATTTCATGTAAAAAAAATGGCTAAAATTCCAGTTGAAATTTTTCAAAGTCCCTTAAAAATTTTCCAATTTTTGTCCCAATTCTTCCCATTCCCATTGAAACTTTTCAAATCCCTCTCAAAATTGTTGAAATTCTCTTGAAGCTTTTAAAATTCTCTCTAGAATTTTCAAAATCCATGGCCACATGTTTACAATTTCACGTCAAAAAATGGCTAAAATTCCAGTTGAAATTTTTTCAAAGTCCCTTAAAAATTTTCCAATTTTTGTCCCAATTCTTCCCATTCCCACTGAAACTTTTCAAATCCCTCTCAAAATTGTTGAAATTCTCTTGAAGCTTTTAAAATTCTCTCTAGAATTTTCAAAATCCACTTCATCATGTTTACAATTTCACGTCAAAAAATTGCTAAAATTCCAGTTGAAATTTTTTCAGTCCCTTAAAAATTTTCCAATTTTTGTCCCAATTCTTCCCATTCCCATTGAAACTTTTCAAATCCCTCTCAAAATTGTAGAAATTCTCTTAAAGCTTTAAAAATTCTCTCTAGAATTTTCAAAATCCATGTCCACATGTTTACAATTTCACGTCAAAAAATGGCTATAATTCCAGTTGAAATTTTTTCAAAGTCCCTTAAAAATTTTCCAATTTTTGTCCCAATTCTTCCCATTCCCATTGAAACTTTTCAAATCCCTCTCAAAATTGTTGAAATTCTGTTGAAGCTTTTAAAATTCTCTCTAGAATTTTCAAAATCCATGGCCACATGTTTACAATTTCACGTCAAAAAATGGCTAAAATTCCAGTTGAAATTTTTTCAAAGTCCCTGAAAAATTTTCCAATTTTTGTCCCAATTCTTCCCATTCCCATTGAAACTTTTCAAATCCCTCTCAAAATTGTAGAAATTCTCTTGAAGCTTTTAAAATTCTCTCTAGAATTTTCAAAATCCATGTCCACATGTTTACAATTTCACGTCAAAAAATTGCTAAAATTCCATTTGAAATTTTTTCAAAGTCCCTTAAAAATTTTCCAATTTTTGTCCCAATTCTTCCCATTCCCATTGAAACTTTTCAAATCCCTCTCAAAATTGTTGAAATTCTCTTGAAGCTTTTAAAATTCTCTCTAGAATTTTCAAAATCCATGGCCACATGTTTACAATTTCACGTAAAAAAATGGCTAAAATTCCAGTTGAAATTTTTTCAAAGTCCCTTAAAAATTTTCCAATTTTTGTCCCAATTCTTCCCATTCCCATTGAAACTTTTCAAATCCCTCTCAAAATTGTTGAAATTCTCTTGAAGCTTTTAAAATTCTCTCTAGAATTTTCAAAATCCATGTCCACATGTTTACAATTTCATGTCAAAAAATTGCTAAAATTCCATTTGAAATTTTTTCAAAGTCCCTTAAAAATTTTCCAATTTTTGTCCCAATTCTTCCCATTCCCATTGAAACTTTTCAAATCCCTCTCAAAATTGTTGAAATTCTCTAGAAGCTTTTAAAATTCTCTCTAGAATTTTCAAAATCCATGTCCACATGTTTACAATTTCACGTCAAAAAAATGCTAAAATTCCAGTTGAAATTTTTTCAAAGTCCCTTAAAAATTTTCCCATTTTTGTCCCAATTCTTCCCATTCCCATGGAAACTTTTCAAATCCCTCTCAAAATTGTTGAAATTCTCTTGAAGCTTTTAAAATTCTCTCTAGAATTTTCAAAATCCATGGCCACATGTTTACAATTTCACGTCAAAAAATGGCTAAAATTCCAGTTGAAATTTTTTCAAAGTCCCTTAAAAATTTTCCAATTTTTGTCCCAATTCTTCCCATTCCCATTGAAACTTTTCAAATCCCTCTCAAAATTGTTGAAATTCTCTTGAAGCTTTTAAAATTCTCTCTAGAATTTTCAAAATCCATGGCCACATGTTTACAATTTCACGTAAAAAAATGGCTAAAATTCCAGTTGAAATTTTTTCAAAGTCCCTTAAAAATTTTCCAATTTTTGTCCCAATTCTTCCCATTCCCATTGAAACTTTTCAAATCCCTCTCAAAATTGTTGAAATTCTGTTGAAGCTTTTAAAATTCTCTCTAGAATTTTCAAAATCCATGTCCACATGTTTACAATTTCATGTCAAAAAATTGCTAAAATTCCATTTGAAATTTTTTCAAAGTCCCTTAAAAATTTTCCAATTTTTGTCCCAATTCTTCCCATTCCCATTGAAACTTTTCAAATCCCTCTCAAAATTGTTGAAATTCTGTTGAAGCTTTTAAAATTCTCTCTAGAATTTTCAAAATCCATGTCCACATGTTTACAATTTCACGTCAAAAAAATGCTAAAATTCCAGTTGAAATTTTTTCAAAGTCCCTTAAAAATTTTCCAATTTTTGTCCCAATTCTTCCCATTCCCATTGAAACTTTTCAAATCCCTCTCAAAATTGTTGAAATTCTCTTGAAGCTTTTAAAATTCTCTCTAGAATTTTCAAAATCCATGTCCACATGTTTACAATTTCACGTCAAAAAATGGCTAAAATTCCAGTTGAAATTTTTTCAAAGTCCCTTAAAAATTTTCCAATTTTTGTCCCAATTCTTCCCATTCCCATTGAAACTTTTCAAATCCCTCTCAAAATTGTTGAAATTCTCTTGAAGCTTTTAAAATTCTCTCTAGAATTTTCAAAAGCCATGGCCACATGTTTACAATTTCACGTCAAAAAATTGCTAAAATTCCAGTTGAAATTTTTTCAAAGTCCCTTAAAAATTTTCCAATTTTTGTCCCAATTCTTCCCATTCCCATTGAAACTTTTCAAATCCCTCTCAAAATTGTAGAAATTCTGTTAAAGCTTTTAAAATTCTCTCTAGAATTTTCAAAATCCATGTCCACATGTTTACAATTTCACGTAACAAAATGGCTAAAATTCCAGTTGAAATTTTTTCAAAGTCCCTTAAAAAATTTCCAATTTTTGTCCCAATTCTTCCCATTCCCATTGAAACTTTTCAAATCCCTCTCAAAATTGTTGAAATTCTCTTGAAGCTTTTAAAATTCTCTCTAGAATTTTCAAAATCCATGTCCACATGTTTACAATTTTACGTAACAAAGTGGCTAAAATTCCAGTTGAAATTTTTTCCAAGTCCCTTAAAAATTTTCCAATTTTTGTCCCAATTCTTCCCATTCCCATTGAAACTTTTCAAATCCCTCTCAAAATTGTTGAAATTCTGTTGAAGCTTTAAAAATTCTCTCTAGAATTTTCAAAATCCATGGCCACATGTTTACAATTTCACGTCAAGAAATGGCTAAAATTCCAGTTGAAATTTTTTCAAAGTCCCTTAAAAATTTTCCAATTTTTGTCCCAATTCTTCCCATTCCCATTGAAACTTTTGAAATCCCTCTCAAAATTGTTGAAATTCTGTTGAAGCTTTTAAAATTCTCTCTAGAATTTTCAAAATCCATGTCCACATGTTTACAATTTCACGTAACAAAATGGCTAAAATTCCAGTTGAAATTTTTTCAAAGTCCCTTAAAAATTTTCCAATTTTTGTCCCAATTCTTCCCATTCCCATTGAAACTTTTCAAATCCCTCTCAAAATTGTTTAAATTCTGTTGAATATTTTAAAATTCTCTCTAGAATTTTCAAAATCCATGGCCACATGTTTACAATTTCACGTCAAAAAATGGCTAAAATTCCAGTTGAAATTTTTTCAAAGTCCCTTAAAAATTTTCCAATTTTTGTCCCAATTCTTCCCATTCCCATTGAAACTTTTCAAATCCCTCTCAAAATTGTTGAAATTCTCTTGAAGCTTTTAAAATTCTCTCTAGAATTTTCAAAATCCATGGCCACATGTTTACAATTTCACGTCAAAAAATGGCTAAAATTCCAGTTGAACTTTTTTCAAAGTCCCTGAAAAATTTTCCAATTTTTGTCCCAATTCTTCCCATTCCCATTGAAACTTTTCAAATCCCTCTCAAAATTGTTGAAATTCTCTTGAAGCTTTTAAAATTCTCTCTAGAATTTTCAAAATCCATGGCCACATGTTTACAATTTCACGTCAAAAAATGGCTAAAATTCCAGTTGAAATTTTTTCAAAGTCCCTTAAAAATTTTCCAATTTTTGTCCCAATTCTTCCCATTCCCATTGAAACTTTTCAAATCCCTCTCAAAATTGTTGAAATTCTCTTGAAGCTTTTAAAATTCTCTCTAGAATTTTCAAAATCCATGTCCACATGTTTACAATTTCACGTCAAAAAATGGCTAAAATTCCAGTTGAAATTTTTTCAAAGTCCCTTAAAAATTTTCCAATTTTTGTCCCAATTCTTCCCATTCCCATTGAAACTTTTCAAATCCCTCTCAAAATTGTTGAAATTCTGTTGAAGCTTTTAAAATTCTCTCTAGAATTTTCAAAATCCATGGCCACATGTTTACAATTTCACGTCAAAAAATGGCTAAAATTCCAGTTGAAATTTTTTCAAAGTCCCTTAAAAATTTTCCAATTTTTGTCCCAATTCTTCCCATTCCCATTGAAACTTTTCAAATCCCTCTCAAAATTGTTGAAATTCTGTTGAAGCTTTTAAAATTCTCTCTAGAATTTTCAAAATCCACTTCATCATGCTTACAATTTCACGTCAAAAAATGGCTAAAATTCCAGTTGAAATTTTTTCAAAGTCCCTTAAAAATTTTCCAATTTTTGTCCCAATTCTTCCCATTCCCATTGAAACTTTTCAAATCCCTCTCAAAATTGTTGAAATTCTCTTGAAGCTTTTAAAATTCTCTCTAGAATTTTCAAAAGCCATGGCCACATGTTTACAATTTCACGTCAAAAAATTGCTAAAATTCCAGTTGAAATTTTTTCAAAGTCCCTTAAAAATTTTCCAATTTTTGTCCCAATTCTTCCCATTCCCATTGAAACTTTTCAAATCCCTCTCAAAATTGTAGAAATTCTGTTAAAGCTTTTAAAATTCTCTCTAGAATTTTCAAAATCCATGTCCACATGTTTACAATTTCACGTAAAAAAAATGCTAAAATTCCAGTTGAAATTTTTTCAAAGTCCCTTAAAAATTTTCCAATTTTTGTCCCAATTCTTCCCATTCCCATTGAAACTTTTCAAATCCCTCTCAAAATTGTTGAAATTCTCTTGAAGCTTTTAAAATTCTCTCTAGAATTTTCAAAATCCATGTCCACATGTTTACAATTGCATGTCAAAAAATGGCTAAAATTCCATTTGAAATTTTTTCAAAGTCCCTTAAAAATTTTCCAATTTTTGTCCCAATTCTTCCCATTCCCATTGAAACTTTTCAAATCCCTCTCCAAATTGTTGAAATTCTCTTGAAGCTTTTAAAATTCTCTCTAGAATTTTCAAAATCCACTTCAACATGTTTACAATTTCACGTCAAAAAATGGCTAAAATTCCAGTTGAAATTTTTTCAAAGTCCCTTAAAAATTTTCCAATTTTTGTCCCAATTCTTCCCATTCCCATTGAAACTTTTCAAATCCCTCTCAAAATTGTTGAAATTCTGTTAAAGCTTTTAAAATTCTCTCTAGAATTTTCAAAATCCATGGCCACATGTTTACAATTTCACGTCAAAAAATGGCTAAAATTCCAGTTGAAATTTTTTCAAAGTCCCTTAAAAATTTTCCAATTTTTGTCCCAATTCTTCCCATTCCCATTGAAACTTTTCAAATCCCTCTCAAAATTGTTGAAATTCTGTTGAAGCTTTAAAAATTCTCTCTAGAATTTTCAAAATCCATGGCCACATGTTTACAATTTCACGTCAAAAAATGGCTAAAATTCCAGTTGAAATTTTTTCAAAGTCCCTTAAAAATTTTCCAATTTTTGTCCCAATTCTTCCCTTTCCCATTGAAACTTTTCAAATCCCTCTCAAAATTGTTGAAATTCTCTTGAAGCTTTTAAAATTCTCTCTAGAATTTTCAAAATCCATGTCCACATGTTTACAATTTCACGTAACAAAATGGCTAAAATTCCAGTTGAAATTTTTTCAAAGTCCCTGAAAAATTTTCCAATTTTTGTCCCAATTCTTCCCATTCCCATTGAAACTTTTCAAATCCCTCTCAAAATTGTTGAAATTCTCTTGAAGCTTTTAAAATTCTCTCTAGAATTTTCAAAATCCATGGCCACATGTTTACAATTTCACGTCAAGAAATGGCTAAAATTCCAGTTGAAATTTTTTCAAAGTCCCTTAAAAATTTTCCAATTTTTGTCCCAATTCTTCCCATTCCCATTGAAACTTTTGAAATCCCTCTCAAAATTGTTGAAATTCTGTTGAAGCTTTTAAAATTCTCTCTAGAATTTTCAAAATCCATGTCCACATGTTTACAATTTCACGTAACAAAATGGCTAAAATTCCAGTTGAAATTTTTTCAAAGTCCCTTAAAAATTTTCCAATTTTTGTCCCAATTCTTCCCATTCCCATTGAAACTTTTCAAATCCCTCTCAAAATTGTTTAAATTCTGTTGAATATTTTAAAATTCTCTCTAGAATTTTCAAAATCCATGGCCACATGTTTACAATTTCACGTCAAAAAATGGCTAAAATTCCAGTTGAAATTTTTTCAAAGTCCCTTAAAAATTTTCCAATTTTTGTCCCAATTCTTCCCATTCCCATTGAAACTTTTCAAATCCCTCTCAAAATTGTTGAAATTCTGTTGAAGCTTTTAAAATTCTCTCTAGAATTTTCAAAATCCATGGCCACATGTTTACAATTTCACGTCAAAAAATGGCTAAAATTCCAGTTGAACTTTTTTCAAAGTCCCTGAAAAATTTTCCAATTTTTGTCCCAATTCTTCCCATTCCCATTGAAACTTTTCAAATCCCTCTCAAAATTGTTGAAATTCTCTTGAAGCTTTTAAAATTCTCTCTAGAATTTTCAAAATCCATGGCCACATGTTTACAATTTCACGTCAAAAAATGGCTAAAATTCCAGTTGAAATTTTTTCAAAGTCCCTTAAAAATTTTCCAATTTTTGTCCCAATTCTTCCCATTCCCATTGAAACTTTTCAAATCCCTCTCAAAATTGTTGAAATTCTCTTGAAGCTTTTAAAATTCTCTCTAGAATTTTCAAAATCCATGGCCACATGTTTACAATTTCACGTCAAAAAATTGCTAAAATTCCAGTTGAAATTTTTTCAAAGTCCCTTAAAAATTTTCCAATTTTTGTCCCAATTCTTCCCATTCCCATTGAAACTTTTCAAATCCCTCTCAAAATTGTAGAAATTCTGTTAAAGCTTTTAAAATTCTCTCTAGAATTTTCAAAATCCATGTCCACATGTTTACAATTTCACGTAAAAAAAATGCTAAAATTCCAGTTGAAATTTTTTCAAAGTCCCTTAAAAATTTTCCAATTTTTGTCCCAATTCTTCCCATTCCCATTGAAACTTTTCAAATCCCTCTCAAAATTGTTGAAATTCTCTTGAAGCTTTTAAAATTCTCTCTAGAATTTTCAAAATCCATGTCCACATGTTTACAATTGCATGTCAAAAAATGGCTAAAATTCCATTTGAAATTTTTTCAAAGTCCCTTAAAAATTTTCCAATTTTTGTCCCAATTCTTCCCATTCCCATTGAAACTTTTCAAATCCCTCTCAAAATTGTTGAAATTCTCTTGAAGCTTTTAAAATTCTCTCTAGAATTTTCAAAATCCACTTCAACATGTTTACAATTTCACGTCAAAAAATGGCTAAAATTCCAGTTGAAATTTTTTCAAAGTCCCTTAAAAGTTTTCCAATTTTTGTCCCAATTCTTCCCATTCCCATTGAAACTTTTCAAATCCCTCTCAAAATTGTTGAAATTCTGTTGAAGCTTTTAAAATTCTCTCTAGAATTTTCAAAATCCATGGCCACATGTTTACAATTTCACGTCAAAAAATGGCTAAAATTCCAGTTGAAATTTTTTCAAAGTCCCTTAAAAATTTTCCAATTTTTGTCCCAATTCTTCCCATTCCCATTGAAACTTTTCAAATCCCTCTCAAAATGGTTGAAATTCTCTTGAAGCTTTTAAAATTCTCTCTAGAATTTTCAAAATCCATGGCCACATGTTTACAATTTCACGTCAAAAAATGGCTAAAATTCCAGTTGAAATTTTTTCAAAGTCCCTTAAAAATTTTCCAATTTATGTCCCAATTCTTCCCATTCCCATTGAAACTTTTCAAATCCCTCTCAAAATTGTTGAAATTCTCTTGAAGCTTTTAAAATTCTCTCTAGAATTTTCAAAATCCATGTCCACATGTTTACAATTTCACGTCAAAAAATGGCTAAAATTCCAGTTGAAATTTTTTCAAAGTCCCTTAACAATTTTCCAATTTTTGTCCCAATTCTTCCCATTCCCATTGAAACTTTTCAAATCCCTCTCAAAATTGTGGAAATTCTGTTGAAGCTTTTAAAATTCTCTCTAGAATTTTCAAAATCCATGGCCACATGTTTACAATTTCACGTCAAGAAATGGCTAAAATTCCAGTTGAAATTTTTTCAAAGTCCCTTAAAAATTTTCCAATTTTTGTCCCAATTCTTCCCATTCCCATTGAAACTTTTCAAATCCCTCTCAAAATTGTTGAAATTCTGTTGAAGCTTTTAAAATTCTCTCTAGAATTTTCAAAATCCATGTCCACATGTTTACAATTTCACGTAACAAAATGGCTAAAATTCCAGTTGAAATTTTTTCAAAGTCCCTTAAAAATTTTCCAATTTTTGTCCCAATTCTTCCCATTCCCATTGAAACTTTTCAAATCCCTCTCAAAATTGTTGAAATTCTGTTGAAGCTTTTAAAATTCTCTCTAGAATTTTCAAAATCCATGTCCACATGTTTACAATTTCATGTCAAAAAATGGCTAAAATTCCAGTTGAAATTTTTTCAAAGTCCCTTAAAAATTTTCCAATTTTTGTCCCAATTCTTCCCATTCCCATTGAAACTTTTCAAATCCCTCTCAAAATTGTTGAAATTCTCTTGAAGCTTTTAAAATTCTCTCTAGAATTTTCAAAATCCATGTCCACATGTTTACAATTTCACGTCAAAAAATGGCTAAAATTCCAGTTGAAATTTTTTCAAAGTCCCTTAAAAATTTTCCAATTTTTGTCCCAATTCTTCCCATTCCCACTGAAACTTTTCAAATCCCTCTCAAAATTGTTGAAATTCTGTTGAAGCTTTTAAAATTCTCTCTAGAATTTTCAAAATCCACTTCATCATGTTTACAATTTCACGTCAAAAAATTGCTAAAATTCCAGTTGAAATTTTTTCAAAGTCCCTTAAAAATTTTCCAATTTTTGTCCCAATTCTTCCCATTCCCATTGAAACTTTTCAAATCCCTCTCAAAATTGTTGAAATTCTGTTAAAGCTTTTAAAATTCTCTCTAGAATTTTCAAAATCCATGTCCACATGTTTACAATTTCACGTCAAAAAATGGCTAAAATTCCAGTTGAAATTTTTTCAAAGTCCCTTAAAAATTTTCCAATTTTTGTCCCAATTCTTCCCATTCCCATTGAAACTTTTCAAATCCCTCTCAAAATTGTTGAAATTCTCTTGAAGCTTTTAAAATTCTCTCTAGAATTTTCAAAATCCATGTCCACATGTTTACAATTTCACGTAACAAAATGGCTAAAATTCCAGTTGAAATTTTTTCAAAGTCCCTTAAAAATTTTCCAATTTTTGTCCCAATTCTTCCCATTCCCATTGAAACTTTTCAAATCCCTCTCAAAATTGTTGAAATTCTGTTGAAGCTTTTAAAATTCTCTCTAGAATTTTCAAAATCCATGTCCACATGTTTACAATTTCACGTCAAAAAATGGCTAAATTTCCAGTTGAAATTTTTTCAAAGTCCCTTAAAAATTTTCCAATTTTTGTCCCAATTCTTCCCATTCCCACTGAAACTTTTCAAATCCCTCTCAAAATTGTTGAAATTCTGTTGAAGCTTTTAAAATTCTCTCTAGAATTTTCAAAATCCACTTCATCATGTTTACAATTTCACGTCAAAAAATTGCTAAAATTCCAGTTGAAATTTTTTCAAAGTCCCTTAACAATTTTCCAATTTTTGTCCCAATTCTTCCCATTCCCATTGAAACTTTTCAAATCCCTCTCAAAATTGTAGAAATTCTCTTGAAGCTTTTAAAATTCTCTCTAGAATTTTCAAAATCCATGGCCACATGTTTACAATTTCACGTAAAAAAATGGCTAAAATTCCAGTTGAAATTTTTTCAAAGTCCCTTAAAAATTTTCCAATTTTTGTCCCAATTCTTCCCATTCCCATTGAAACTTTTCAAATCCCTCTCAAAATTGTTGAAATTCTCTTGAAGCTTTTAAAATTCTCTCTAGAATTTTCAAAATCCATGGCCACATGTTTACAATTTCACGTCAAAAAATTGCTAAAATTCCAGTTGAAATTTTTTCAAAGTCCCTTAAAAATTTTCCAATTTTTGTCCCAATTCTTCCCATTCCCATTGAAACTTTTCAAATCCCTCTCAAAATTGTTGAAATTCTCTTGAAGCTTTTAAAATTCTCTCTAGAATTTTCAAAATCCATGGCCACATGTTTACAATTTCACGTAAAAAAAATGGCTAAAATTCCAGTTGAAATTTTTTCAAAGTCCCTTAAAAAATTTCCAATTTTTGTCCCAATTCTTCCCATTCCCATTGAAACTTTTCAAATCCCTCTCAGAATTGTTGAAATTCTGTTGAAGCTTTTAAAATTCTCTCTAGAATTTTCAAAAGCCATGGCCACATGTTTACAATTTCACGTCAAAAAATGGCTAAAATTCCAGTTGAAATTTTTTCAAAGTCCCTTAAAAATTTTCCAATTTTTGTCCCAATTCTTCCCATTCCCATTGAAACTTTTCAAATCCCTCTCAAAATTGTTGAAATTCTCTTGAAGCTTTTAAAATTCTCTCTAGAATTTTCAAAATCCATGGCCACATGTTTACAATTTCACGTAAAAAAATGGCTAAAATTCCAGTTGAAATTTTTTCAAAGTCCCTGAAAAATTTTCCAATTTTTGTCCCAATTCTTCCCATTCCCATTGAAACTTTTCAAATCCCTCTCAAAATTGTTGAAATTCTGTTGAAGCTTTTAAAATTCTCTCTAGAATTTTCAAAATCCATGTCCACATGTTTACAATTTAACGTCAAAAAATGGCTAAAATTCCAGTTGAAATTTTTTCAAAGTCCCTTAAAAATTTTCCAATTTTTGTCCCAATTCTTCCCATTCCCATTGAAACTTTTCAAATCCCTCTCAAAATTGTTGAAATTCTGTTGAAGCTTTTAAAATTCTCTCTAGAATTTTCAAAATCCATGTCCACATGTTTACAATTTCACGTAAAAAAAATGCTAAAATTCCAGTTGAAATTTTTTCAAAGTCCCTTAAAAATTTTCCAATTTTTGTCCCAATTCTTCCCATTCCCATTGAAACTTTTCAAATCCCTCTCAAAATTGTTGAAATTCTCTTGAAGCTTTTAAAATTCTCTCTAGAACTTTCAAAATCCATGGCCACATGTTTACAATTTCACGTAAAAAAATGGCTAAAATTCCAGTTGAAATTTTTTCAAAGTCCCTTAAAAGTTTTCCAATTTTTGTGCCAATTCTTCCCATTCCCATTGAAACTTTTCAAATCCCTCTCAAAATTGTTGAAATTCTCTTGAAGCTTTTAAAATTCTCTCTAGAATTTTCAAAATCCATGGCCACATGTTTACAATTTCACGTAACAAAATGGCTAAAATTCCAGTTGAAATTTTTTCAAAGTCCCTTCAAAATTTTCCAATTTTTGTCCCAATTCTTCCCATTCCCATTGAAACTTTTCAAATCCCTCTCAAAATTGTAGAAATTCTGTTAAAGCTTTTAAAATTCTCTCTAGAATTTTCAAAATCCATGTCCACATGTTTACAATTTCACGTCAAAAAATGCTAAAATTCCAGTTAAAATTTTTTCAAAGTCCCTTAAAAATTTTCCAATTTTTGTCCCAATTCTTCCCATTCCCATTGAAACTTTTCAAATCCCTCTCAAAATTGTTGAAATTCTCTTGAACCTTTTAAAATTCTCTCTAGAATTTTCAAAATCCATGTCCACATGTTTACAATTTCACGTCAAAAAATTGCTAAAATTCCAGTTGGAATTTTTTCAAAGTCCCTTAAAAATTTTCCAATTTTTGTCCCAATTCTTCCCATTCCCATTGAAACTTTTCAAATCCCTCTCAAAATTGTTGAAATTCTGTTGAAGCTTTTAAAATTCTCTCTAGAATTTTCAAAAGCCATGGCCACATGTTTACAATTTCACGTCAAAAAATGGCTAAAATTCCAGTTGAAATTTTTTCAAAGTCCCTGAAAAATTTTCCAATTTTTGTCCCAATTCTTCCCATTCCCATTGAAACTTTTCAAATCCCTCTCAAAATTGTTGAAATTCTGTTGAAGCTTTTAAAATTCTCTCTAGAATTTTCAAAATCCATGGCCACATGTTTACAATTTCACGTCAAAAAATGGCTAAAATTCCAGTTGAAATTTTTTCAAAGTCCCTTAAAAATTTTCCAATTTTTGTCCCAATTCTTCCCATTCCCATTGAAACTTTTCAAATCCCTCTCAAAATTGTTGAAATTCTCTTGAAGCTTTTAAAATTCTCTCTAGAATTTTCAAAATCCATGGCCACATGTTTACAATTTCACGTCAAAAAATTGCTAAAATTCCAGTTGAAATTTTTTCAAAGTCCCTTAAAAATTTTCCAATTTTTGTCCCAATTCTTCCCATTCCCATTGAAACTTTTCAAATCCCTCTCAAAATTGTAGAAATTCTGTTAAAGTTTTTAAAATTCTCTCTAGAATTTTCAAAATCCATGTCCACATGTTTACAATTTCACGTAAAAAAAATGGCTAAAATTCCAGTTGAAATTTTTTCAAAGTCCCTTAAAAATTTTCCAATTTTTGTCCCAATTCTTCCCATTCCCATTGAAACTTTTCAAATCCCTCTCAGAATTGTTGAAATTCTGTTGAAGCTTTAAAAATTCTCTCTAGAATTTTCAAAATCCATGGCCACATGTTTACAATTTCACGTAACAAAATGGCTAAAATTCAAGTTGAAATTTTTTCAAAGTCCCTTAAAATTTTTCCAATTTTTGTCCCAATTCTTCCCATTCCCATTGAAACTTTTCAAATCCCTCTCAGAATTGTTGAAATTCTGTTGAAGCTTTAAAAATTCTCTCTAGAATTTTCAAAATCCATGTCCACATGTTTACAAGTTCACGTCAAAAAATGGCTAAAATTCCAGTTGAAATTTTTTCAAAGTCCCTTAAAAATTTTCCAATTTTTGTCCCAATTCTTCCCATTCCCATTGAAACTTTTCAAATCCCTCTCAAAATTGTAGAAATTCTGTTAAAGTTTTTAAAATTCTCTCTAGAATTTTCAAAATCCATGTCCACATGTTTACAATTTCACGTAAAAAAAATGGCTAAAATTCCAGTTGAAATTTTTTCGAAGTCCCTTAAAAAATTTCCAATTTTTGTCCCAATTCTTCCCATTCCCATTGAAACTTTTCAAATCCCTCTCAAAATTGTTGAAATTCTCTTGAAGCTTTTAAAATTCTCTCTAGAATTTTCAAAAGCCATGGCCACATGTTTACAATTTCACGTCAAAAAATGGCTAAAATTCCAGTTGAAATTTTTTCAAAGTCCCTTAAAAATTTTCCAATTTTTGTCCCAATTCTTCCCATTCCCATTGAAACTTTTCAAATCCCTCTCAAAATTGTTGAAATTCTCTAGAAGCTTTTAAAATTCTCTCTAGAATTTTCAAAAGCCATGGCCACATGTTTACAATTTCACGTCAAAAAATGGCTAAAATTCCAGTTGAAATTTTTTCAAAGTCCCTTAAAAGTTTTCCAATTTTTGTCCCAATTCTTCCCATTCCCATTGAAACTTTTCAAATCCCTCTCAAAATTGTTGAAATTCTCTTGAAGCTTTTAAAATTCTCTCTAGAATTTTCAAAATCCATGTCCACATGTTTACAATTTCATGTCAAAAAATTGCTAAAATTCCATTTGAAATTTTTTCAAAGTCCCTTAAAAATTTTCCAATTTTTGTCCCAATTCTTCCCATTCCCATTGAAACTTTTCAAATCCCTCTCAAAATTGTTGAAATTCTGTTGAAGCTTTTAAAATTCTCTCTAGAATTTTCAAAATCCATGTCCACATGTTTACAATTTCACGTCAAAAAAATGCTAAAATTCCAGTTGAAATTTTTTCAAAGTCCCTTAAAAATTTTCCAATTTTTGTCCCAATTCTTCCCATTCCCATTGAAACTTTTCAAATCCCTCTCAAAATTGTTGAAATTCTCTTGAAGCTTTTAAAATTCTCTCTAGAATTTTCAAAATCCATGGCCACATGTTTACAATTTCACGTAAAAAAATGGCTAAAATTCCAGTTGAAATTTTTTCAAAGTCCCTTAAAAGTTTTCCAATTTTTGTGCCAATTCTTCCCATTCCCATTGAAACTTTTCAAATCCCTCTCAAAATTGTTGAAATTCTGTTGAAGCTTTTAAAATTCTCTCTAGAATTTTCAAAATCCATGGCCACATGTTTACAATTTCACGTAACAAAATGGCTAAAATTCCAGTTGAAATTTTTTCAAAGTCCCTTCAAAATTTTCCAATTTTTGTCCCAATTCTTCCCATTCCCATTGAAACTTTTCAAATCCCTCTCAAAATTGTAGAAATTCTGTTAAAGCTTTTAAAATTCTCTCTAGAATTTTCAAAATCCATGTCCACATGTTTACAATTTCACGTAAAAAAAATGCTAAAATTCCAGTTGAAATTTTTTCAAAGTCCCTTAAAAATTTTCCAATTTTTGTCCCAATTCTTCCCATTCCCATTGAAACTTTTCAAATCCCTCTCAAAATTGTTGAAATTCTCTTGAAGCTTTTAAAATTCTCTCTAGAATTTTCAAAATCCATGTCCACATGTTTACAATTTCACGTAACAAAATGGCTAAAATTCCAGTTGGAATTTTTTCAAAGTCCCTTAAAAATTTTCCAATTTTTGTCCCAATTCTTCCCATTCCCATTGAAACTTTTCAAATCCCTCTCAAAATTGTTGAAATTCTGTTGAAGCTTTTAAAATTCTCTCTAGAATTTTCAAAAGCCATGGCCACATGTTTACAATTTCACGTCAAAAAATGGCTAAAATTCCAGTTGAAATTTTTTCAAAGTCCCTTAAAAATTTTCCAATTTTTGTCCCAATTCTTCCCATTCCCATTGAAACTTTTCAAATCCCTCTCAAAATTGTTGAAATTCTGTTGAAGCTTTTAAAATTCTCTCTAGAATTTTCAAAAGCCATGGCCACATGTTTACAATTTCACGTCAAAAAATGGCTAAAATTCCAGTTGAAATTTTTTCAAAGTCCCTTAAAAATTTTCCAATTTTTGTCCCAATTCTTCCCATTCCCATTGAAACTTTTCAAATCCCTCTCAAAATTGTTGAAATTCTCTTGAAGCTTTTAAAATTCTCTCTAGAATTTTCAAAATCCATGGCCACATGTTCACAATTTCACGTCAAAAAATGGCTAAAATTCCAGTTGAAATTTTTTCAAAGTCCCTTAAAAATTTTCCAATTTTTGTCCCAATTCTTCCCATTCCCATTGAAACTTTTCAAATCCCTCTCAAAATTGTTGAAATTCTCTTGAAGCTTTTAAAATTCTCTCTAGAATTTTCAAAATCCATGGCCACATGTTTACAATTTCACGTCAAAAAATGGCTAAAATTCCAGTTGAAATTTTTTCAAAGTCCCTTAAAAGTTTTCCAATTTTTGTCCCAATTCTTCCCATTCCCATTGAAACTTTTCAAATCCCTCTCAAAATTGTAGAAATTCTGTTAAAGCTTTTAAAATTCTCTCTAGAATTTTCAAAATCCATGGCCACATGTTTACAATTTCACGTAAAAAAAATGCTAAAATTCCAGTTGAAATTTTTTCAAAGTCCCTTAAAAATTTTCCAATTTTTGTCCCAATTCTTCCCATTCCCATTGAAACTTTTCAAATCCCTCTCAAAATTGTAGAAATTCTCTTGAAGCTTTTAAAATTCTCTCTAGAATTTTCAAAATCCATGTCCACATGTTTACAATTTCACGTCAAAAAATTGCTAAAATTCCAGTTGGAATTTTTTCAAAGTCCCTTAAAAATTTTCCAATTTTTGTCCCAATTCTTCCCATTCCCATTGAAACTTTTCAAATCCCTCTCAAAATTGTTGAAATTCTGTTGAAGCTTTTAAAATTCTCTCTAGAATTTTCAAAAGCCATGGCCACATGTTTACAATTTCACGTCAAAAAATGGCTAAAATTCCAGTTGGAATTTTTTCAAAGTCCCTTAAAAATTTTCCAATTTTTGTCCCAATTCTTCCCATTCCCATTGAAACTTTTCAAATCCCTCTCAAAATTGTTGAAATTCTGTTGAAGCTTTTAAAATTCTCTCTAGAATTTTCAAAAGCCATGGCCACATGTTTACAATTTCACGTCAAAAAATGGCTAAAATTCCAGTTGAAATTTTTTCAAAGTCCCTTAAAAATTTTCCAATTTTTGTCCCAATTCTTCCCATTCCCATTGAAACTTTTCAAATCCCTCTCAAAATTGTTGAAATTCTCTTGAAGCTTTTAAAATTCTCTCTAGAATTTTCAAAATCCATGTCCACATGTTTACAATTTCACGTAAAAAAAATGGCTAAAATTCCAGTTGAAATTTTTTCAAAGTCCCTTAAAAATTTTCCAATTTTTGTCCCAATTCTTCCCATTCCCATTGAAACTTTTCAAATCCCTCTCAAAAGTGTTGAAATTCTCTTGAAGCTTTAAAAATTCTCTCTAGAATTTTCAAAATCCATGGCCACATGTTTACAATTTCACGTAACAAAATGGCTAAAATTCCAGTTGAAATTTTTTCAAAGTCCCTTAAAAATTTTCCAATTTTTGTCCCAATTCTTCCCATTCCCATTGAAACTTTTCAAATCCCTCTCAAAATTGTTGAAATTCTCTTGAAGCTTTTAAAATTCTCTCTAGAATTTTCAAAATCCATGTCCACATGTTTACAATTTCACGTAACAAAATGGCTAAAATTCCAGTTGGAATTTTTTCAAAGTCCCTTAAAAATTTTCCAATTTTTGTCCCAATTCTTCCCATTCCCATTGAAACTTTTCAAATCCCTCTCAAAATTGTTGAAATTCTGTTGAAGCTTTTAAAATTCTCTCTAGAATTTTCAAAAGCCATGTCCACATGTTTACAATTTCACGTCAAAAAATGGCTAAAATTCCAGTTGAAATTTTTTCAAAGTCCCTTAAAAATTTTCCAATTTTTGTCCCAATTCTTCCCATTCCCATTGAAACTTTTCAAATCCCTCTCAAAATTGTTGAAATTCTGTTGAAGCTTTAAAAATTCTCTCTAGAATTTTCAAAATCCATGGCCACATGTTTACAATTTCACGTCAAAAAATGGCTAAAATTCCAGTTGAAATTTTTTCAAAGTCCCTTAAAAATTTTCCAATTTTTGTCCCAATTCTTCCCATTCCCATTGAAACTTTTCAAATCCCTCTCAAAATTGTTTAAATTCTGTTGAAGCTTTAAAAATTCTCTCTAGAATTTTCAAAATCCATGGCCACATGTTTACAATTTCACGTCAAAAAATGGCTAAAATTCCAGTTGAAATTTTTTCAAAGTCCCTTAAAAATTTTCCAATTTTTGTCCCAATTCTTCCCATTCCCATTGAAACTTTTCAAATCCCTCTCAAAATTGTTGAAATTCTGTTGAAGCTTTTAAAATTCTCTCTAGAATTTTCAAAATCCATGGCCACATGTTTACAATTTCACGTCAAAAAATGGCTAAAATTCCAGTTGAAATTTTTTCAAAGTCCCTTAAAAATTTTCCAATTTTTGTCCCAATTCTTCCCATTCCCATTGAAACTTTTCAAATCCCTCTCAAAATTGTTGAAATTCTCTTGAAGCTTTTAAAATTCTCTCTAGAATTTTCAAAATCCATGGCCACATGTTCACAATTTCACGTCAAAAAATGGCTAAAATTCCAGTTGAAATTTTTTCAAAGTCCCTTAAAAATTTTCCAATTTTTGTCCCAATTCTTCCCATTCCCATTGAAACTTTTCAAATCCCTCTCAAAATTGTTGAAATTCTGTTGAAGCTTTTAAAATTCTCTCTAGAATTTTCAAAAGCCATGGCCACATGTTTACAATTTCACGTCAAAAAATGGCTAAAATTCCAGTTGAAATTTTTTCAAAGTCCCTTAAAAATTTTCCAATTTTTGTCCCAATTCTTCCCATTCCCATTGAAACTTTTCAAATCCCTCTCAAAATTGTTGAAATTCTGTTGAAGCTTTTAAAATTCTCTCTAGAATTTTCAAAATCCATGTCCACATGTTCACAATTTCACGTCAAAAAAATGCTAAAATTCCAGTTGGAATTTTTTCAAAGTCCCTTAAAAATTTTCCAATTTTTGTCCCAATTCTTCCCATTCCCATTGAAACTTTTCAAATCCCTCTCAAAATTGTTGAAATTCTCTTGAAGCTTTTAAAATTCTCTCTAGAATTTTCAAAATCCATGGCCACATGTTTACAATTTCACGTCAAAAAATGGCTAAAATTCCAGTTGAAATTTTTTCAAAGTCCCTTAAAAGTTTTCCAATTTTTGTGCCAATTCTTCCCATTCCCATTGAAACTTTTCAAATCCCTCTCAAAATTGTTGAAATTCTCTTGAAGCTTTTAAAATTCTCTCTAGAATTTTCAAAATCCATGGCCACATGTTTACAATTTCACGTAACAAAATGGCTAAAATTCCAGTTGAAATTTTTTCAAAGTCCCTTCAAAATTTTCCAATTTTTGTCCCAATTCTTCCCATTCCCATTGAAACTTTTCAAATCCCTCTCAAAATTGTTGAAATTCTGTTGAAGCTTTAAAAATTCTCTCTAGAATTTTCAAAATCCATGTCCACATGTTTACAATTTCACGTAAAAAAAATGCTAAAATTCCAGTTGAAATTTTTTCAAAGTCCCTTAAAAATTTTCCAATTTTTGTCCCAATTCTTCCCATTCCCATTGAAACTTTTCAAATCCCTCTCAAAATTGTTGAAATTCTGTTGAAGCTTTTAAAATTCTCTCTAGAATTTTCAAAATCCATGTCCACATGTTTACAATTTCACGTAAAAAAAATGGCTAAAATTCCAGTTGAAATTTTTTCAAAGTCCCTTAAAAATTTTCCAATTTTTGTCCCAATTCTTCCCATTCCCATTGAAACTTTTCAAATCCCTCTCAGAATTGTTGAAATTCTGTTGAAGCTTTAAAAATTCTCTCTAGAATTTTCAAAATCCATGGCCACATGTTTACAATTTCACGTAACAAAATGGCTAAAATTCCAGTTGAAATTTTTTCAAAGTCCCTTAAAAATTTTCCAATTTTTGTCCCAATTCTTCCCATTCCCATTGAAACTTTTCAAATCCCTCTCAAAATTGTTGAAATTCTCTTGAAGCTTTTAAAATTCTCTCTAGAATTTTCAAAATCCATGTCCACATGTTTACAATTTCACGTAACAAAATGGCTAAAATTCCAGTTGGAATTTTTTCAAAGTCCCTTAAAAATTTTCCAATTTTTGTCCCAATTCTTCCCATTCCCATTGAAACTTTTCAAATCCCTCTCAAAATTGTTGAAATTCTGTTGAAGCTTTTAAAATTCTCTCTAGAATTTTCAAAAGCCATGGCCACATGTTTACAATTTCACGTCAAAAAATGGCTAAAATTCCAGTTGAAATTTTTTCAAAGTCCCTTAAAAATTTTCCAATTTTTGTCCCAATTCTTCCCATTCCCATTGCAACTTTTCAAATCCCTCTCAAAATTGTAGAAATTCTGTTAAAGTTTTTAAAATTCTCTCTAGAATTTTCAAAATCCATGTCCACATGTTTACAATTTCACGTAAAAAAAATGGCTAAAATTCCAGTTGAAATTTTTTCAAAGTCCCTTAAAAAATTTCCAATTTTTGTCCCAATTCTTCCCATTCCCATTGAAACTTTTCAAATCCCTCTCAAAATTGTAGAAATTCTGTTAAAGTTTTTAAAATTCTCTCTAGAATTTTCAAAATCCATGTCCACATGTTTACAATTTCACGTCAAAAAATGGCTAAAATTCCAGTTGAAATTTTTTCAAAGTCCCTTAAAAAATTTCCAATTTTTGTCCCAATTCTTCCCATTCCCATTGAAACTTTTCAAATCCCTCTCAAAATTGTTGAAATTCTGTTGAAGCTTTAAAAATTCTCTCTAGAATTTTCAAAATCCATGTCCACATGTTTACAATTTCACGTAAAAAAAATGCTAAAATTCCAGTTGAAATTTTTTCAAAGTCCCTTAAAAATTTTCCAATTTTTGTCCCAATTCTTCCCATTCCCATTGAAACTTTTCAAATCCCTCTCAAAATTGTTGAAATTCTGTTGAAGCTTTAAAAATTCTCTCTAGAATTTTCAAAATCCATGTCCACATGTTTACAATTTCACGTAAAAAAATGGCTAAAATTCCAGTTGAAATTTTTTCAAAGTCCCTTAAAAATTTTCCAATTTTTGTCCCAATTCTTCCCATTCCCATTGAAACTTTTCAAATCCCTCTCAAAATTGTTGAAATTCTGTTGAAGCTTTTAAAATTCTCTCTAGAATTTTCAAAATCCATGGCCACATGTTTACAATTTTACGTAACAAAGTGGCTAAAATTCCAGTTGAAATTTTTTCAAAGTCCCTTAAAAATTTTCCAATTTTTGTCCCAATTCTTCCCATTCCCATTGAAACTTTTCAAATCCCTCTCAAAATTGTTGAAATTCTGTTGAAGCTTTTAAAATTCTCTCTAGAATTTTCAAAATCCATGGACACATGTTTACAATTTCACTTCAAAAAATGGCTAAAATTCCAGTTGAAATTTTTTCAAAGTCCCTTAAAAATTTTCCAATTTTTGTCCCAATTCTTCCCATTCCCATTGAAACTTTTCAAATCCCTCTCAAAATCGTTGAAATTCTGTTAAAGCTTTTAAAATTCTCTCTAGAATTTTCAAAATCCATGTCCACATGTTTACAATTTCACGTCAAAAAATGGCTAAAATTCCAGTTGAAATTTTTTCAAAGTCCCTTAAAAATTTTCCAATTTTTGTCCCAATTCTTCCCATTCCCATTGAAACTTTTCAAATCCCTCTCAAAATTGTTGAAATTCTGTTGAAGCTTTTAAAATTCTCTCTAGAATTTTCAAAATCCATGTCCACATGTTCACAATTTCACGTCAAAAAATTGCTAAAATTCCAGTTGAAATTTTTTCAAAGTCCCTTAAAAATTTTCCAATTTTTGTCCCAATTCTTCCCATTCCCATTGAAACTTTTCAAATCCCTCTCAAAATTGTTGAAATTCTCTTGAAGCTTTTAAAATTCTCTCTAGAATTTTCAAAATCCATGGCCACATGTTTACAATTTCACGTAAAAAAAATGGCTAAAATTCCAGTTGAAATTTTTTCAAAGTCCCTTAAAAATTTTCCAATTTTTGTCCCAATTCTTCCCATTCCCATTGAAACTTTTCAAATCCCTCTCAAAATTGTTGAAATTCTCTTGAAGCTTTTAAAATTCTCTCTAGAATTTTCAAAATCCATGTCCACATGTTTACAATTTCACGTCAAAAAAATGCTAAAATTCCAGTTGAAATTTTTTCAAAGTCCCTTAAAAATTTTCCAATTTTTGTCCCAATTCTTCCCATTCCCATTGAAACTTTTCAAATCCCTCTCAAAATTGTTGAAATTCTGTTGAAGCTTTAAAAATTCTCTCTAGAATTTTCAAAATCCATGTCCACATGTTTACAATTTCACGTAAAAAAATGGCTAAAATTCCAGTTGAAATTTTTTCAAAGTCCCTGAAAAAATTTCCAATTTTTGTCCCAATTCTTCCCATTCCCATTGAAACTTTTCAAATCCCTCTCAAAATTGTTGAAATTCTGTTGAAGCTTTTAAAATTCTCTCTAGAATTTTCAAAATCCATGGCCACATGTTTACAATTTTACGTAACAAAGTGGCTAAAATTCCAGTTGAAATTTTTTCAAAGTCCCTTAAAAATTTTCCAATTTTTGTCCCAATTCTTCCCATTCCCATTGAAACTTTTCAAATCCCTCTCAGAATTGTTGAAATTCTGTTGAAGCTTTTAAAATTCTCTCTAGAATTTTCAAAATCCATGGCCACATGTTTACAATTTCACGTCAAAAAATGGCTAAAATTCCAGTTGAAATTTTTTCAAAGTCCCTGAAAAATTTTCCAATTTTTGTCCCAATTCTTCCCATTCCCATTGAAACTTTTCAAATCCCTCTCAAAATCGTTGAAATTCTGTTGAAGCTTTTAAAATTCTCTCTAGAATTTTCAAAATCCATGTCCACATGTTCACAATTTCACGTCAAAAAATGGCTAAAATTCCAGTTGAAATTTTTTCAAAGTCCCTTAAAAATTTTCCAATTTTTGTCCCAATTCTTCCCATTCCCATTGAAACTTTTCAAATCCCTCTCAAAATTGTTGAAATTCTCTTGAAGCTTTTAAAATTCTCTCTAGAATTTTCAAAATCCATGGCCACATGTTTACAATTTCACGTAAAAAAAAATGGCTAAAATTCCAGTTGAAATTTTTTCAAAGTCCCTTAAAAATTTTCCAATTTTTGTCCCAATTCTTCCCATTCCCATTGAAACTTTTCAAATCCCTCTCAAAATTGTTGAAATTCTCTTGAAGCTTTTAAAATTCTCTCTAGAATTTTCAAAATCCATGTCCACATGTTTACAATTTCACGTCAAAAAAATGCTAAAATTCCAGTTGAAATTTTTTCAAAGTCCCTTAAAAATTTTCCAATTTTTGTCCCAATTCTTCCCATTCCCATTGAAACTTTTCAAATCCCTCTCAAAATTGTTGAAATTCTCTTGAAGCTTTTAAAATTCTCTCTAGAATTTTCAAAATCCATGTCCACATGTTTACAATTTCACGTCAAAAAATGCTAAAATTCCAGTTGAAATTTTTTTCAAAGTCCCTTAAAAATTTTCCAATTTTGTCCCAATTCTTCCCATTCCCATTGAAACTTTTCAAATCCCTCTCAAAATTGTTGAAATTCTGTTGAAGCTTTAAAATTCTCTCT
>NW_028115850.1:0-62033 GCF_964273445.1 Streptopelia decaocto
CATGTTTACAATTGCACGCAAAATTGCTAAAATTCTAGTTGAAAATTTTCAAAGTCCCTTAAAAATTTTCCAGTTTTCGTCCCAATTCTTCCCATTCCCATTGAAACTTTTCAAATCCCTCTCAAAACTGTGGAAATCCTATTGAAAGTTTGAAACTTCTCTCTAGAATTTTCAAAATCCATGTCCACAGGTTTAAAATTGCACGTCAAAATTGCTAAAATTCCAGTTGAAATTTTTTCAAAGTCCCTTCAAAATTTTCCAATTTTCGTCCCAATTCTTCCCATTCCCATTGAAACTTTTCAAATCCCTCTCAAAACTGTTGAAATTCTGTTGATGCTTTTAAAATTCTCTCTAGATCTTTCAAAATCCACTTCACATTTTTAAAATTTCACGTCAAAATTGCTAAAATTCCAGTTGAAATTTTTTCAAAGTCCCTTAAAAATTTCCAATTTTCGTCCCAATTCTTCCCATTCCCATTGAAACTTTTCAAATCCCTCTCAAAACTGTGGAAATCCTATTGAAAGTTTGAAACTTCTCTCTAGAATTTTCAAAATCCATGTCCACAGGTTTACAATTTCACGTCAAAATTGCTAAAATTCCAGTTGAAATTTTTTCAAAGTCCGTTCAAAATTTTCCAATTTTCCTCCCAATTCTTCCCATTCCCATTGAAACTTTTCAAATCCCTCTCAAAACTGTTGAAATTCTGTTGAAGCTTTTAAAATTCTCTCTAGAATTTTCAAAATCCATGTCCACATGTTTACAATTTCGCGTCAAAATTGCTAAAATTCCAGTTGAAATTTTTTCAAAGTCCCTTAAAAATTTTCCAATTTTCGTCCCAATTCTTCCCATTCCCATTGAAACTTTTCAAATCCCTCTCAAAACTGTGGAAATTCTCTTGAAACTTATAAAGTTCTCTCTAGAATTTTCAAAATCCACTTCAACATGTTTACAATTTCATGTCAAAATTGCTAAAATTCCAGTTGAAATTTTTTCAAAGTCCCTTAAAAATTTTCCAATTTTCGTCCCAATTCTTCCCATTCCTATTGAAACTTTTCAAATCCCTCTCAAAACGGTTGAAATTCTCTTGAAGCTTTTAAAATTCTTACTAGAATTTTCAAAATCCATGTCCACATCTTTACAATTACACGTCAAAATTGCTAAAATTCCAGTTGAAATTTTTTCAAAGTCCCTTAAAAATTTTCCAATTTTCGTCACAATTCTTCCCAATCCCATTGAAACTTTTCAAATCCCTCTCAAAACTGTTGAAATCCTATTGAAAGTTTGAAACTTCTCTCTAGAATTTTCAAAATCCACTTCCACATGTTTACAATTTCACGTCAAAATTGCTAAAATTCCAGTTGAAATTTTTTCAAAGTCCCTTAAAAATTTTCCAATTTTCGTCCCAATTCTTCCCATTCCCATTGAAACTTTTCATATCCCTCTCAAAACTGTTGAAATTCTGTTGAAGCTTTTGAAATTCTCTCTAGAATTTTCAAAATCCATGTCCACATGTTTACAATTTCGCGTCAAAATTGCTAAAATTCCAGTTCAAATTTTTTCAAAGTCCCTTAAAAATTTTCCAGTTTTCGTCCCAATTCTTCCCATTCCCATTGAAACTTTTCAAATCCCTCTCAAAACTGTTGAAATCCTATTGAAAGTTTGAAACTTCTCTCTAGAATTTTCAAAATCCATGTCCACAGGTTTACAATTGCACATCAAAATTGCTAAAATTCCAGTTGAAATTTTTTCAAAGTCCCTTAAAAATTTTCCAATTTTCGTCACAATTCTTCCCATTCCCATTGAAACTTTTCAAATCCCTCTCAAAACTGTTGAAATCCTATTGAAAGTTTGAAACTTCTCTCTAGAATTTTCAAAATCCATGTCCACAGGTTTCCAAATTCACGTCAAAATTGCTAAAATTCCAGTTGAAATTTTTTCAAAGTCCCTTAAAAATTTTCCAATTTTCGTCCCAATTCTTCCCATTCCCATTGAAACTTTTCAAATCCCTCTCAAAACTGTTGAAATCCTATTGAAAGTTTGAAACTTCTCTCTAGAATTTCCAAAATCCATGTCCACAGGTTTACAATTTCACGTCAAAATTGCTAAAATTCTAGTTGAAATTTTTTCAAAGTCCCTTCAAAATTTTCCAATTTTTGTCCCAATTCTTCCCATTCCCATTGAAACTTTTCAAATCCCTCTCAAAACTGTTGAAATCCTATTGAAAGTTTGAAACTTCTCTCTAGAATTTTCAAAATCCATGTCCACAGGTTTACAATTGCACGTCAAAATTGCTAAAATTCCAGTTGAAATTTTTTCAAAGTCCCTTCAAAATTTTCCAATTTTCGTCCCAATTCTTCCCATTCCCATTGAAACTTTTCAAATCCGTCTCAAAACTGTTGAAATTCTGTTGATGCTTTTAAAATTCTCTCTAGAATTTTCAAAATCCATGTCCACATGTTTACAATTGCACGTCAAAATTGCTAAAATTCCAGTTGAAATTTTTTCAAAGTCCCTTAAAAATTTTCCAATTTTCGTCCCAATTCTTCCCATTCCCATTGAAACTTTTCAAATCCCTCTCAAAACTGTTGAAATTCTGTTGAAGCTTTTAAAATTCTCTCTAGAATTTTCAAAATCCACTTCAACATGTTTACAATTTCATGTCAAAATTGCTAAAATTCCAGTTGAAATTTTTTCAAAGTCCCTTAAAAATTTTCCAATTTTCGTCCCAATTCTTCCCATTCCCATTGAAACTTTTCAAATCCCTCTCAAAACTGTTGAAATCCTATTGAAAGTTTGAAACTTCTCTCTAGAATTTTCAAAATCCATGTCCACAGGTTTACAATTTCACGTCAAAATTGCTAAAATTCCAGTTGAAATTTTTTCAAAGTCCCTTAAAAATTTTCCAATTTTCCTCCCAATTCTTCCCATTCCCATTGAAACTTTTCAAATCCCTCTCAAAACTGTTGAAATTCTGTTGAAGCTTTTAAAATTCTCTCTAGAATTTTCAAAATCCACTTCAACATGTTTACAATTTCACGTCAAAATTGCTAAAATTCCAGTTGAAATTTTTTCAAAGTCCGTTCAAAATTTTCCAATTTTCGTCCCAATTCTTCCCATTCCCATTGAAACTTTTCAAATCCCTCTCAAAACTGTTGAAATTCTGTTGAAGCTTTTAAAATTCTCTCTAGAATTTTCAAAATCCATGTCCACATGTTTACAATTTCGCGTCAAAATTGCTAAAATTCCAGTTCAAATTTTTTCAAAGTCCCTTAAAAATTTTCCAGTTTTCGTCCCAATTCTTCCCATTCCCATTGAAACTTTTCAAATCCCTCTCAAAACTGTTGAAATTCTGTTGAAACTTTTAAAATTCTCTCTAGAATTTTCAAAATCCACTTCAACATGTTTACAATTGCACGCAAAATTGCTAAAATTCTAGTTGAAATTTTTTCAAAGTCCCTTAAAAATTTTCCAGTTTTCGTCCCAATTCTTCCCATTCCCATTGAAACTTTTCAAATCCCTCTCAAAACTGTTGAAATTCTGTTGAAACTTTTAAAATTCTCTCTAGAAATTTCAAAATCCACTTCAACATGTTTACAATTGCACGCAAAATTGCTAAAATTCTAGTTGAAAATTTTCAAAGTCCCTTAAAAATTTTCCAGTTTTCGTCCCAATTCTTCCCATTCCCATTGAAACTTTTCAAATCCCTCTCAAAACTGTGGAAATCCTATTGAAAGTTTGAAACTTCTCTCTAGAATTTTCAAAATCCATGTCCACAGGTTTAAAATTGCACGTCAAAATTGCTAAAATTCCAGTTGAAATTTTTTCAAAGTCCCTTCAAAATTTTCCAATTTTCGTCCCAATTCTTCCCATTCCCATTGAAACTTTTCAAATCCCTCTCAAAACTGTTGAAATTCTGTTGATGCTTTTAAAGTTCTCTCTAGAATTTTCAAAATCCACTTCAACATGTTTACAATTTCATGTCAAAATTGCTAAAATTCCAGTTGAAATTTTTTCAAAGTCCCTTAAAAATTTTCCAATTTTCGTCCCAATTCTTCCCATTCCTATTGAAACTTTTCAAATCCCTCTCAAAACGGTTGAAATTCTCTTGAAGCTTTTAAAATTCTCTCTAGAATTTTCAAAATCCATGTCCACATCTTTACAATTACACGTCAAAATTGCTAAAATTCCAGTTGAAATTTTTTCAAAGTCCCTTAAAAATTTTCCAATTTTCGTCCCAATTCTTCCCATTCCCATTGAAACTTTTCAAATCCCTCTCAAAACTGTTGAAATCCTATTGAAAGTTTGAAACTTCTCTCTAGAATTTTCAAAATCCATGTCCACAGGTTTACAATTTCACGTCAAAATTGCTAAAATTCCAGTTGAAATTTTTTCAAAGTCCCTTAAAAATTTTCCAATTTTCCTCCCAATTCTTCCCATTCCCATTGAAACTTTTCATATCCCTCTCAAAACTGTTGAAATTCTGTTGAAGCTTTTGAAATTCTCTCTAGAATTTTCAAAATCCATGTCCACATGTTTACAATTTCGCGTCAAAATTGCTAAAATTCCAGTTGAAATTTTTTCAAAGTCCCTTCAAAATTTTCCAGTTTTCGTCCCAATTCTTCCCATTCCCATTGAAACTTTTCAAATCCCTCTCAAAACTGTTGAAATCCTATTGAAAGTTTGAAACTTCTCTCTAGAATTTTCAAAATCCATGTCCACAGGTTTAAAATTGCACATCAAAATTGCTAAAATTCCAGTTGAAATTTTTTCAAAGTCCCTTAAAAATTTTCCAATTTTCCTCCCAATTCTTCCCATTCCCATTGAAACTTTTCAAATCCCTCTCAAAACTGTTGAAATCCTATTGAAAGTTTGAAACTTCTCTCTAGAATTTTCAAAATCCATGTCCACAGGTTTCCAAATTCACGTCAAAATTGCTAAAATTCTAGTTGAAATTTTTTCAAAGTCCCTTAAAAATTTTCCAATTTTTGTCCCAATTCTTCCCATTCCCATTGAAACTTTTCAAATCCCTCTCAAAACTGTTGAAATTCTGTTGATGCTTTTAAAATTCTCTCTAGAATTTTCAAAATCCATGTCCACATGTTTACAATTGCACGTCAAAATTGCTAAAATTCCAGTTGAAATTTTTTCAAAGTCCCTTAAAAATTTTCCAATTTTCGTCCCAATTCTTCCCATTCCCATTGAAACTTTTCAAATCCCTCTCAAAACTGTGGAAATTCTGTTGAAGCTTTTAAAATTCTCTCTAGAATTTTCAAAATCCACTTCAACATGTTTACAATTTCACGTCAAAATTGCTAAAATTCCAGTTGAAATTTTTTCAAAGTCCCTTAAAAATTTTCCAATTTTCGTCCCAATTCTTCCCATTCCCATTGAAACTTTTCAAATCCCTCTCAAAACTGTTGAAATCCTATTGAAAGTTTGAAACTTCTCTCTAGAATTTTCAAAATCCATGTCCACAGGTTTACAATTGCACGTCAAAATTGCTAAAATTCCAGTTGAAATTTTTTCAAAGTCCCTTAAAAATTTTCCAATTTTTGTCCCAATTCTTCCCATTCCCATTGAAACTTTTCAAATCCCTCTCAAAACTGTTGAAATTCTCTTGAAGCTTTTAAAATTCTCTCTAGAATTTTCAAAATCCACTTCAACATGTTTACAATTTCACGTCAAAATTGCTAAAATTCCAGTTGAAATTTTTTCAAAGTCCGTTCAAAATTTTCCAATTTTCGTCCCAATTCTTCCCATTCCCATTGAAACTCTTCAAATCCCTCTCAGAACTGTTGAAATTCTGTTGAAGCTTTTAAAATTCTCTCTAGAATTTTCAAAATCCATGTCCACATGTTTACAATTTCGCGTCAAAATTGCTAAAATTCCAGTTGAAATTTTTTCAAAGTCCCTTAAAAATTTTCCAGTTTTCGTCCCAATTCTTCCCATTCCCATTGAAACTTTTCAAATCCCTCTCAAAACTGTTGAAATTCTGTTGAAACTTTTAAAATTCTCTCTAGAATTTTCAAAATCCACTTCAACATGTTTACAATTGCACGCAAAATTGCTAAAATTCTAGTTGAAATTTTTTCAAAGTCCCTTAAAAATTTTCCAGTTTTCGTCCCAATTCTTCCCATTCCCATTGAAACTTTTCAAATCCCTCTCAAAACTGTTGAAATCCTATTGAAAGTTTGAAACTTCTCTCTAGAATTTTCAAAATCCATGTCCACAGGTTTACAATTGCACGTCAAAATTGCTAAAATTCCAGTTGAAATTTTTTCAAAGTCCCTTCAAAATTTTCCAATTTTCGTCCCAATTCTTCCCATTCCCATTGAAACTTTTCAAATCCCTCTCAAAACTGTTTAAATTCTGTTGATGCTTTTAAAATTCTCTCTAGAATTTTCAAAATCCATGTCCACATGTTTACAATTGCACGTCAAAATTGCTAAAATTCCAGTTGAAATTTTTTCAAAGTCCCTTAAAAATTTTCCAATTTTCGTCCCAATTCTTCCCATTCCCATTGAAACTTTTCAAATCCCTCTCAAAACTGTTGAAATTCTGTTGAAGCTTTTAAAATTCTCTCTAGAATTTTCAAAATCCACTTCAACATGTTTACAATTTCACGTCAAAATTGCTAAAATTCCAGTTGAAATTTTTTCAAAGTCCCTTAAAAATTTTCCAATTTTCGTCCCAATTCTTCCCATTCCCATTGAAACTTTTCAAATCCCTCTCAAAACTGTGGAAATCCTATTGAAAGTTTGAAACTTCTCTCTAGAATTTTCAAAATCCATGTCCACAGGTTTACAATTTCACGTCAAAATTGCTAAAATTCCAGTTGAAATTTTTTCAAAGTCCGTTCAAAATTTTCCAATTTTCCTCCCAATTCTTCCCATTCCCATTGAAACTTTTCAAATCCCTCTCAAAACTGTTGAAATTCTGTTGAAGCTTTTAAAATTCTCTCTAGAATTTTCAAAATCCATGTCCACATGTTTACAATTTCGCGTCAAAATTGCTAAAATTCCAGTTGAAATTTTTTCAAAGTCCCTTAAAAATTTTCCAGTTTTCGTCCCAATTCTTCCCATTCCCATTGAAACTTTCCAAATCCCTCTCAAAACTGTTGAAATTCTGTTGAAACTTTTAAAATTCTCTCTAGAATTTTCAAAATCCACTTCAACATGTTTACAATTGCACGCAAAATTGCTAAAATTCCAGTTGAAATTTTTTCAAAGTCCCTTCAAAATTTTCCAATTTTCGTCCCAATTCTTCCCATTCCCATTGAAACTTTTCAAATCCCTCTCAAAACTGTTGAAATTCTGTTGATGCTTTTAAAATTCTCTCTAGATCTTTCAAAATCCACTTCAACATTTTTACAATTTCACGTCAAAATTGCTAAAATTCCAGTTGAAATTTTTTCAAAGTCCCTTAAAAATTTTACAATTTTCGTCCCAATTCTTCCCATTCCCATTGAAACTTTTCAAATCCCTCTCAAAACTGTGGAAATTCTCTTGAAACTTTTAAAGTTCTCTCTAGAATTTTCAAAATCCACTTCAACATGTTTACAATTTCATGTCAAAATTGCTAAAATTCCAGTTGAAATTTTTTCAAAGTCCCTTAAAAATTTTCCAATTTTCGTCCCAATTCTTCCCATTCCTATTGAAACTTTTCAAATCCCTCTCAAAACGGTTGAAATTCTCTTGAAGCTTTTAAAATTCTCTCTAGAATTTTCAAAATCCATGTCCACATCTTTACAATTACACGTCAAAATTGCTAAAATTCCAGTTGAAATTTTTTCAAAGTCCCTTAAAAATTTTCCAATTTTCGTCCCAATTCTTCCCATTCCCATTGAAACTTTTCAAATCCCTCTCAAAACTGTTGAAATCCTATTGAAAGTTTGAAACTTCTCTCTAGAATTTTCAAAATCCACTTCCACATGTTTACAATTGCACGTCAAAATTGCTAAAATTCCAGTTGAAATTTTTTCAAAGTCCCTTAAAAATTTTCCAATTTTCCTCCCAATTCTTCCCATTCCCATTGAAACTTTTCATATCCCTCTCAAAACTGTTGAAATTCTGTTGAAGCTTTTGAAATTCTCTCTAGAATTTTCAAAATCCATGTCCACATGTTTAAAATTTCGCGTCAAAATTGCTAAAATTCCAGTTGAAATTTTTTCAAAGTCCCTTCAAAATTTTCCAGTTTTCGTCCCAATTCTTCCCATTCCCATTGAAACTTTTCAAATCCCTCTCAAAACTGTTGAAATCCTATTGAAAGTTTGAAACTTCTCTCTAGAATTTTCAAAATCCATGTCCACAGGTTTACAATTGCACATCAAAATTGCTAAAATTCCAGTTGAAATTTTTTCAAAGTCCCTTAAAAATTTTCCAATTTTTGTCCCAATTCTTCCCATTCCCATTGAAACTTTTCAAATCCCTCTCAAAACTGTTGAAATCCTATTGAAAGTTTGAAACTTCTCTCTAGAATTTTCAAAATCCATGTCCACAGGTTTCCAAATTCACGTCAAAATTGCTAAAATTCCAGTTGAAATTTTTTCAAAGTCCCTTAAAAATTTTCCAATTTTCGTCCCAATTCTTCCCATTCCCATTGAAACTTTTCAAATCCCTCTCAAAACTGTTGAAATCCTATTGAAAGTTTGAAACTTCTCTCTAGAATTTTCAAAATCCATGTCCACAGGTTTACAATTGCACGTCAAAATTGCTAAAATTCCAGTTGAAATTTTTTCAAAGTCCCTTAAAAATTTTCCAATTTTTGTCCCAATTCTTCCCATTCCCATTGAAACTTTTCAAATCCCTCTCAAAACTGTTGAAATCCTATTGAAAGTTTGAAACTTCTCTCTAGAATTTTCAAAATCCATGTCCACAGGTTTACAATTGCACGTCAAAATTGCTAAAATTCCAGTTGAAATTTTTTCAAAGTCCCTTCAAAATTTTCCAATTTTCGTCCCAATTCTTCCCATTCCCATTGAAACTTTTCAAATCCCTCTCAAAACTGTTGAAATTCTGTTGATGCTTTTAAAATTCTCTCTAGAATTTTCAAAATCCATGTCCACATGTTTACAATTGCACGTCAAAATTGCTAAAATTCCAGTTGAAATTTTTTCAAAGTCCCTTAAAAATTTTCCAATTTTCGTCCCAATTCTTCCCATTCCCATTGAAACTTTTCAAATCCCTCTCAAAACTGTGGAAATTGTGTTGAAGCTTTTAAAATTCTCTCTAGAATTTTCAAAATCCACTTCAACATGTTTACAATTTCATGTCAAAATTGCTAAAATTCCAGTTGAAATTTTTTCAAAGTCCCTTAAAAATTTTCCAATTTTCGTCCCAATTCTTCCCATTCCCATTGAAACTTTTCAAATCCCTCTCAAAACTGTTGAAATCCTATTGAAAGTTTGAAACTTCTCTCTAGAATTTTCAAAATCCATGTCCACAGGTTTACAATTTCACGTCAAAATTGCTAAAATTCCAGTTGAAATTTTTTCAAAGTCCCTTAAAAATTTTCCAATTTTCCTCCCAATTCTTCCCATTCCCATTGAAACTTTTCAAATCCCTCTCAAAACTGTTGAAATTCTGTTGAAGCTTTTAAAATTCTCTCTAGAATTTTCAAAATCCATGTCCACATGTTTACAATTTCGCGTCAAAATTGCTAAAATTCCAGTTGAAATTTTTTCAAAGTCCCTTAAAAATTTTCCAGTTTTCGTCCCAATTCTTCCCATTCCCATTGAAACTTTTCAAATCCCTCTCAAAACTGTTGAAATTCTGTTGAAACTTTTAAAATTCTCTCTAGAATTTTCAAAATCCACTTCAACATGTTTACAATTGCACGCAAAATTGCTAAAATTCCAGTTGAAATTTTTTCAAAGTCCCTTCAAAATTTTCCAATTTTCGTCCCAATTCTTCCCATTCCCATTGAAACTTTTCAAATCCCTCTCAAAACTGTTGAAATTCTGTTGATGCTTTTAAAATTCTCTCTAGATCTTTCAAAATCCACTTCAACATTTTTACAATTTCACGTCAAAATTGCTAAAATTCCAGTTGAAATTTTTTCAAAGTCCCTTAAAAATTTTACAATTTTCGTCCCAATTCTTCCCATTCCCATTGAAACTTTTCAAATCCCTCTCAAAACTGTGGAAATTCTCTTGAAACTTTTAAAGTTCTCTCTAGAATTTTCAAAATCCACTTCAACATGTTTACAATTTCATGTCAAAATTGCTAAAATTCCAGTTGAAATTTTTTCAAAGTCCCTTAAAAATTTTCCAATTTTCGTCCCAATTCTTCCCATTCCTATTGAAACTTTTCAAATCCCTCTCAAAACGGTTGAAATTCTCTTGAAGCTTTTAAAATTCTCTCTAGAATTTTCAAAATCCATGTCCACATCTTTACAATTACACGTCAAAATTGCTAAAATTCCAGTTGAAATTTTTTCAAAGTCCCTTAAAAATTTTCCAATTTTCGTCCCAATTCTTCCCATTCCCATTGAAACTTTTCAAATCCCTCTCAAAACTGTTGAAATCCTATTGAAAGTTTGAAACTTCTCTCTAGAATTTTCAAAATCCACTTCCACATGTTTACAATTTCACGTCAAAATTGCTAAAATTCCAGTTGAAATTTTTTCAAAGTCCCTTAAAAATTTTCCAATTTTCCTCCCAATTCTTCCCATTCCCATTGAAACTTTTCATATCCCTCTCAAAACTGTTGAAATTCTGTTGAAGCTTTTGAAATTCTCTCTAGAATTTTCAAAATCCATGTCCACATGTTTACAATTTCGCGTCAAAATTGCTAAAATTCCAGTTGAAATTTTTTCAAAGTCCCTTAAAAATTTTCCAGTTTTCGTCCCAATTCTTCCCATTCCCATTGAAACTTTTCAAATCCCTCTCAAAACTGTTGAAATCCTATTGAAAGTTTGAAACTTCTCTCTAGAATTTTCAAAATCCATGTCCACAGGTTTACAATTGCACATCAAAATTGCTAAAATTCCAGTTGAAATTTTTTCAAAGTCCCTTAAAAATTTTCCAATTTTCGTCACAATTCTTCCCATTCCCATTGAAACTTTTCAAATCCCTCTCAAAACTGTTGAAATCCTATTGAAAGTTTGAAACTTCTCTCTAGAATTTTCAAAATCCATGTCCACAGGTTTCCAAATTCACGTCAAAATTGCTAAAATTCCAGTTGAAATTTTTTCAAAGTCCCTTAAAAATTTTCCAATTTTCGTCCCAATTCTTCCCATTCCCATTGAAACTTTTCAAATCCCTCTCAAAACTGTTGAAATCCTATTGAAAGTTTGAAACTTCTCTCTAGAATTTTCAAAATCCATGTCCACAGGTTTACAATTTCACGTCAAAATTGCTAAAATTCTAGTTGAAATTTTTTCAAAGTCCCTTAAAAATTTTCCAATTTTTGTCCCAATTCTTCCCATTCCCATTGAAACTTTTCAAATCCCTCTCAAAACTGTTGAAATCCTATTGAAAGTTTGAAACTTCTCTCTAGAATTTTCAAAATCCATGTCCACAGGTTTACAATTGCACGTCAAAATTGCTAAAATTCCAGTTGAAATTTTTTCAAAGTCCCTTCAAAATTTTCCAATTTTCGTCCCAATTCTTCCCATTCCCATTGAAACTTTTCAAATCCCTCTCAAAACTGTTGAAATTCTGTTGATGCTTTTAAAATTCTCTCTAGAATTTTCAAAATCCATGTCCACATGTTTACAATTGCACGTCAAAATTGCTAAAATTCCAGTTGAAATTTTTTCAAAGTCCCTTAAAAATTTTCCAATTTTCGTCCCAATTCTTCCCATTCCCATTGAAACTTTTCAAATCCCTCTCAAAACTGTGGAAATTCTGTTGAAGCTTTTAAAATTCTCTCTAGAATTTTCAAAATCCACTTCAACATGTTTACAATTTCATGTCAAAATTGCTAAAATTCCAGTTGAAATTTTTTCAAAGTCCCTTAAAAATTTTCCAATTTTCGTCCCAATTCTTCCCATTCCCATTGAAACTTTTCAAATCCCTCTCAAAACTGTTGAAATCCTATTGAAAGTTTGAAACTTCTCTCTAGAATTTTCAAAATCCATGTCCACAGGTTTACAATTTCACGTCAAAATTGCTAAAATTCCAGTTGAAATTTTTTCAAAGTCCCTTAAAAATTTTCCAATTTTCCTCCCAATTCTTCCCATTCCCATTGAAACTTTTCAAATCCCTCTCAAAACTGTTGAAATTCTGTTGAAGCTTTTAAAATTCTCTCTAGAATTTTCAAAATCCATGTCCACATGTTTACAATTTCGCGTCAAAATTGCTAAAATTCCAGTTGAAATTTTTTCAAAGTCCCTTAAAAATTTTCCAGTTTTCGTCCCAATTCTTCACAATTCCCATTGAAACTTTTCAAATCCCTCTCAAAACTGTTGAAATTCTGTTGAAACTTTTAAAATTCTCTCTAGAATTTTCAAAATCCACTTCAACATGTTTACAATTGCACGCAAAATTGCTAAAATTCTAGTTGAAATTTTTTCAAAGTCCCTTAAAAATTTTCCAGTTTTCGTCCCAATTCTTCCCATTCCCATTGAAACTTTTCAAATCCCTCTCAAAACTGTTGAAATTCTGTTGAAACTTTTAAAATTCTCTCTAGAAATTTCAAAATCCACTTCAACATGTTTACAATTGCACGCAAAATTGCTAAAATTCTAGTTGAAAATTTTCAAAGTCCCTTAAAAATTTTCCAGTTTTCGTCCCAATTCTTCCCATTCCCATTGAAACTTTTCAAATCCCTCTCAAAACTGTGGAAATCCTATTGAAAGTTTGAAACTTCTCTCTAGAATTTTCAAAATCCATGTCCACAGGTTTAAAATTGCACGTCAAAATTGCTAAAATTCCAGTTGAAATTTTTTCAAAGTCCCTTCAAAATTTTCCAATTTTCGTCCCAATTCTTCCCATTCCCATTGAAACTTTTCAAATCCCTCTCAAAACTGTTGAAATTCTGTTGATGCTTTTAAAATTCTCTCTAGATCTTTCAAAATCCACTTCAACATTTTTACAATTTCACGTCAAAATTGCTAAAATTCCAGTTGAAATTTTTTCAAAGTCCCTTAAAAATTTTCCAATTTTCCTCCCAATTCTTCCCATTCCCATTGAAACTTTTCAAATCCTTCTCAAAACTGTTGAAATCCTATTGAAAGTTTGAAACTTCTCTCTAGAATTTTTAAAATCCATGTCCACAGGTTTACAATTTCACGTCAAAATTGCTAAAATTCCAGTTGAAATTTTTTCAAAGTCCCTTAAAAATTTTCCAATTTTCCTCCCAATTCTTCCCATTCCCATTGAAACTTTTCATATCCCTCTCAAAACTGTTGAAATTCTGTTGAAGCTTTTGAAATTCTCTCTAGAATTTTCAAAATCCATGTCCACATGTTTACAATTTCGCGTCAAAATTGCTAAAATTCCAGTTGAAATTTTTTCAAAGTCCCTTAAAAATTTTCCAGTTTTCGTCCCAATTCTTCCCATTCCCATTGAAACTTTTCAAATCCCTCTCAAAACTGTTGAAATCCTATTGAAAGTTTGAAACTTCTCTCTAGAATTTTCAAAATCCATGTCCACAGGTTTCCAAATTCACGTCAAAATTGCTAAAATTCTAGTTGAAATTTTTTCAAAGTCCCTTAAAAATTTTCCAATTTTTGTCCCAATTCTTCCCATTCCCATTGAAACTTTTCAAATCCCTCTCAAAACTGTTGAAATCCTATTGAAAGTTTGAAACTTCTCTCTAGAATTTTCAAAATCCATGTCCACAGGTTTACAATTGCACGTCAAAATTGCTAAAATTCCAGTTGAAATTTTTTCAAAGTCCCTTAAAAATTTTCCAATTTTCGTCCCAATTCTTCCCATTCCCATTGAAACTTTTCAAATCCCTCTCAAAACTGTGGAAATTCTGTTGAAGCTTTTAAAATTCTCTCTAGAATTTTCAAAATCCACTTCAACATGTTTACAATTTCATGTCAAAATTACTAAAATTCCAGTTGAAATTTTTTCAAAGTCCCTTAAAAATTTTCCAATTTTCGTCCCAATTCTTCCCATTCCCATTGAAACTTTTCAAATCCCTCTCAAAACTGTTGAAATCCTATTGAAAGTTTGAAACTTCTCTCTAGAATTTTCAAAATCCATGTCCACAGGTTTACAATTTCACGTCAAAATTGCTAAAATTCCAGTTGAAATTTTTTCAAAGTCCCTTAAAAATTTTCCAATTTTCCTCCCAATTCTTCCCATTCCCATTGAAACTTTTCAAATCCCTCTCAAAACTGTTGAAATTCTCTTGAAGCTTTTAAAATTCTCTCTAGAATTTTCAAAATCCACTTCAACATGTTTACAATTTCACGTCAAAATTGCTAAAATTCCAGTTGAAATTTTTTCAAAGTCCGTTCAAAATTTTCCAATTTTCGTCCCAATTCTTCCCATTCCCATTGAAACTTTTCAAATCCCTCTCAAAACTGTTGAAATTCTGTTGAAGCTTTTAAAATTCTCTCTAGAATTTTCAAAATCCATGTCCACATGTTTACAATTTCGCGTCAAAATTGCTAAAATTCCAGTTGAAATTTTTTCAGAGTCCCTTAAAATTTTCCAGTTTTCGTCCCAATTCTTCCCATTCCCATTGAAACTTTTCAAATCCCTCTCAAAACTGTTGAAATTCTGTTGAAACTTTTAAAATTCTCTCTAGAATTTTCAAAATCCACTTCAACATGTTTACAATTGCACGCAAAATTGCTAAAATTCTAGTTGAAATTTTTTCAAAGTCCCTTAAAAATTTTCCAGTTTTCGTCCCAATTCTTCCCATTCCCATTGAAACTTTTCAAATCCCTCTCAAAACTGTTGAAATTCTGTTGAAACTTTTAAAATTCTCTCTAGAAATTTCAAAATCCACTTCAACATGTTTACAATTGCACGCAAAATTGCTAAAATTCTAGTTGAAAATTTTCAAAGTCCGTTCAAAATTTTCCAATTTTCGTCCCAATTCTTCCCATTCCCATTGAAACTTTTCAAATCCCTCTCAAAACTGTGGAAGTCCTATTGAAAGTTTGAAACTTCTCTCTAGAATTTTCAAAATCCATGTCCACAGGTTTAAAATTGCACGTCAAAATTGCTAAAATTCCAGTTGAAATTTTTTCAAAGTCCCTTCAAAATTTTCCAATTTTCATCCCAATTCTTCCCATTCCCATTGAAACTTTTCAAATCCCTCTCAAAACTGTTGAAATTCTGTTGATGCTTTTAAAATTCTCTCTAGATCTTTCAAAATCCACTTCAACATTTTTAAAATTTCACGTCAAAATTGCTAAAATTCCAGTTGAAATTTTTTCAAAGTCCCTTAAAAATTTTACAATTTTCGTCCCAATTCTTCCCATTCCCATTGAAACTTTTCAAATCCCTCTCAAAACTGTGGAAATTCTCTTGAAACTTTTAAAGTTCTCTCTAGAATTTTCAAAATCCACTTCAACATGTTTACAATTTCATGTCAAAATTGCTAAAATTCCAGTTGAAATTTTTTCAAAGTCCCTTAAAAATTTTCCAATTTTCGTCCCAATTCTTCCCATTCCTATTGAAACTTTTCAAATCCCTCTCAAAACGGTTGAAATTCTCTTGAAGCTTTTAAAATTCTCTCTAGAATTTTCAAAATCCATGTCCACATCTTTACAATTACACGTCAAAATTGCTAAAATTCCAGTTGAAATTTTTTCAAAGTCCCTTAAAAATTTTCCAATTTTCGTCCCAATTCTTCCCATTCCCATTGAAACTTTTCAAATCCCTCTCAAAACTGTTGAAATCCTATTGAAAGTTTGAAACTTCTCTCTAGAATTTTCAAAATCCATGTCCACAGGTTTACAATTTCACGTCAAAATTGCTAAAATTCCAGTTGAAATTTTTTCAAAGTCCCTTAAAAATTTTCCAATTTTCCTCCCAATTCTTCCCATTCCCATTGAAACTTTTCATATCCCTCTCAAAACTGTTGAAATTCTGTTGAAGATTTTGAAATTCTCTCTAGAATTTTCAAAATCCATGTCCACATGTTTACAATTTCGCGTCAAAATTGCTAAAATTCCAGTTGAAATTTTTTCAAAGTCCCTTAAAAATTTTCCAGTTTTCGTCCCAATTCTTCCCATTCCCATTGAAACTTTTCAAATCCCTCTCAAAACTGTTGAAATCCTATTGAAAGTTTGAAACTTCTCTCTAGAATTTTCAAAATCCATGTCCACAGGTTTACAATTGCACATCAAAATTGCTAAAATTCCAGTTGAAATTTTTTCAAAGTCCCTTAAAAATTTTCCAATTTTCGTCCCAATTCTTCCCATTCCCATTGAAACTTTTCAAATCCCTCTCAAAACTGTTGAAATCCTATTGAAAGTTTGAAACTTCTCTCTAGAATTTTCAAAATCCATGTCCACAGGTTTCCAAATTCACGTCAAAATTGCTAAAATTCCAGTTGAAATTTTTTCAAAGTCCCTTAAAAATTTTCCAGTTTTCGTCCCAATTCTTCCCATTCCCATTGAAGCTTTTCAAATCCCTCTCAAAACTGTTGAAATCCTATTGAAAGTTTGAAACTTCTCTCTAGAATTTTCAAAATCCATGTCCACAGGTTTACAATTTCACGTCAAAATTGCTAAAATTCCAGTTGAAATTTTTTCAGAGTCCCTTAAAAATTTTCCAATTTTTGTCCCAATTCTTCCCATTCCCATTGAAACTTTTCAAATCCCTCTCAAAACTGTTGAAATCCTATTGAAAGTTTGAAACTTCTCTCTAGAATTTTCAAAATCCATGTCCACAGGTTTACAATTGCACGTCAAAATTGCTAAGATTCCAGTTGAAATTTTTTCAAAGTCCCTTAAAAATTTTCCAATTTTCGTCCCAATTCTTCCCATTCCCATTGAAACTTTTCAAATCCCTCTCAAAACTGTTGTAATTCTGTTGATGCTTTTAAAATTCTCTCTAGAATTTTCAAAATCCATGTCCACATGTTTACAATTGCACGTCAAAATTGCTAAAATTCCAGTTGAAATTTTTTCAAAGTCCCTTAAAAATTTTCCAATTTTCGTCACAATTCTTCCCATTCCCATTGAAACTTTTCAAATCCCTCTCAAAACTGTTGAAATCCTATTGAAAGTTTGAAACTTCTCTCTAGAATTTTCAAAATCCATGTCCACAGGTTTACAATTTCACGTCAAAATTGCTAAAATTCCAGTTGAAATTTTTTCAAAGTCCCTTAAAAATTTTCCAATTTTCCTCCCAATTCTTCCCATTCCCATTGAAACTTTTCATATCCCTCTCAAAACTGTTGAAATTCTGTTGAAGCTTTTGAAATTCTCTCTAGAATTTTCAAAATCCATGTCCACATGTTTACAATTTCGCGTCAAAATTGCTAAAATTCCAGTTGAAATTTTTTCAAAGTCCCTTAAAAATTTTCCAGTTTTCGTCCCAATTCTTCCCATTCCCATTGAAACTTTTCAAATCCCTCTCAAAACTGTTGAAATCCTATTGAAAGTTTGAAACTTCTCTCTAGAATTTTCAAAATCCATGTCCACAGGTTTCCAAATTCACGTCAAAATTGCTAAAATTCCAGTTGAAATTTTTTCAAAGTCCCTTAAAAATTTTCCAGTTTTCGTCCCAATTCTTCCCATTCCCATTGAAGCTTTTCAAATCCCTCTCAAAACTGTTGAAATCCTATTGAAAGTTTGAAACTTCTCTCTAGAATTTTCAAAATCCATGTCCACAGGTTTACAATTTCACGTCAAAATTGCTAAAATTCCAGTTGAAATTTTTTCAGAGTCCCTTAAAAATTTTCCAATTTTTGTCCCAATTCTTCCCATTCCCATTGAAACTTTTCAAATCCCTCTCAAAACTGTTGAAATCCTATTGAAAGTTTGAAACTTCTCTCTAGAATTTTCAAAATCCATGTCCACAGGTTTACAATTGCACGTCAAAATTGCTAAGATTCCAGTTGAAATTTTTTCAAAGTCCCTTAAAAATTTTCCAATTTTCGTCCCAATTCTTCCCATTCCCATTGAAACTTTTCAAATCCCTCTCAAAACTGTTGTAATTCTGTTGATGCTTTTAAAATTCTCTCTAGAATTTTCAAAATCCATGTCCACATGTTTACAATTGCACGTCAAAATTGCTAAAATTCCAGTTGAAATTTTTTCAAAGTCCCTTAAAAATTTTCCAATTTTCGTCCCAATTCTTCCCATTCCCATTGAAACTTTTCAAATCCCTCTCAAAACTGTTGAAATCCTATTGAAAGTTTGAAACTTCTCTCTAGAATTTTCAAAATCCATGTCCACAGGTTTACAATTTCACGTCAAAATTGCTAAAATTCCAGTTGAAATTTTTTCAAAGTCCCTTAAAAATTTTCCAATTTTCCTCCCAATTCTTCCCATTCCCATTGAAACTTTTCATATCCCTCTCAAAACTGTTGAAATTCTGTTGAAGCTTTTGAAATTCTCTCTAGAATTTTCAAAATCCATGTCCACATGTTTACAATTTCGCGTCAAAATTGCTAAAATTCCAGTTGAAATTTTTTCAAAGTCCCTTAAAAATTTTCCAGTTTTCGTCCCAATTCTTCCCATTCCCATTGAAACTTTTCAAATCCCTCTCAAAACTGTTGAAATCCTATTGAAAGTTTGAAACTTCTCTCTAGAATTTTCAAAATCCATGTCCACAGGTTTACAATTGCACATCAAAATTGCTAAAATTCCAGTTGAAATTTTTCAAAGTCCCTTCAAAATTTTCCAATTTTCCTCCCAATTCTTCCCATTCCCATTGAAACTTTTCAAATCCCTCTCAAAACTGTTGAAATCCTATTGAAAGTTTGAAACTTCTCTCTAGAATTTTCAAAATCCATGTCCACAGGTTTCCAAATTCACGTCAAAATTGCTAAAATTCCAGTTGAAATTTTTTCAAAGTCCCTTAAAAATTTTCCAGTTTTCGTCCCAATTCTTCCCATTCCCATTGAAACTTTTCAAATCCCTCTCAAAACTGTTGAAATCCTATTGAAAGTTTGAAACTTCTCTCTAGAATTTTCAAAATCCATGTCCACAGGTTTACAATTGCACGTCAAAATTGCTAAAATTCCAGTTGAAATTTTTTCAAAGTCCCTTAAAAATTTTCCAATTTTTGTCCCAATTCTTCCCATTCCCATTGAAACTTTTCAAATCCCTCTCAAAACTGTGGAAATCCTATTGAAAGTTTGAAACTTCTCTCTAGAATTTTCAAAATCCATGTCCACAGGTTTACAATTGCACGTCAAAATTGCTAAGATTCCAGTTGAAATTTTTTCAAAGTCCCTTAAAAATTTTCCAATTTTCGTCCCAATTCTTCCCATTCCCATTGAAACTTTTCAAATCCCTCTCAAAACTGTTGTAATTCTGTTGATGCTTTTAAAATTCTCTCTAGAATTTTCAAAATCCATGTCCACATGTTTACAATTGCACGTCAAAATTGCTAAAATTCCAGTTGAAATTTTTTCAAAGTCCCTTAAAAATTTTCCAATTTTCGTCCCAATTCTTCCCATTCCCATTGAAACTTTTCAAATCCCTCTCAAAACTGTGGAAATTCTGTTGAAGCTTTTAAAATTCTCTCTAGAATTTTCAAAATCCATGTCCACATGTTTACAATTTCATGTCAAAATTGCTAAAATTCCAGTTGAAATTTTTTCAAAGTCCCTTAAAAATTTTCCAATTTTCGTCCCAATTCTTCCCATTCCCATTGAAACTTTTCAAATCCCTCTCAAAACTGTTGAAATCCTATTGAAAGTTTGAAACTTCTCTCTAGAATTTTCAAAATCCATGTCCACAGGTTTACAATTTCACGTCAAAATTGCTAAAATTCCAGTTGAAATTTTTTCAAAGTCCCTTAAAAATTTTCCAATTTTCTCCCAATTCTTCCCATTCCCATTGAAACTTTTCAAATCCCTCTCAAAACTGTTGAAATTCTCTTGAAGCTTTTAAAATTCTCTCTAGAATTTTCAAAATCCACTTCAACATGTTTACAATTTCACGTCAAAATTGCTAAAATTCCAGTTGAAATTTTTTCAAAGTCCCTTCAAAATTTTCCAATTTTCGTCCCAATTCTTCCCATTCCCATTGAAACTTTTCAAATCCCTCTCAAAACTGTTGAAATTCTGTTGAAGCTTTTAAAATTCTCTCTAGAATTTTCAAAATCCATGTCCACATGTTTACAATTTCGCGTCAAAATTGCTAAAATTCCAGTTGAAATTTTTTCAAAGTCCCTTCAAAATTTTCCAATTTTCGTCCCAATTCTTCCCATTCCCATTGAAACTTTTCAAATCCCTCTCAAAACTGTTGAAATTCTGTTGAAACTTTTAAAATTCTCTCTAGAATTTTCAAAATCCACTTCAACATGTTTACAATTGCACGCAAAATTGCTAAAATTCTAGTTGAAATTTTTTCAAAGTCCCTTAAAAATTTTCCAATTTTCGTCCCAATTCTTCCCATTCCCATTGAAACTTTTCAAATCCCTCTCAAAACTGTTGTAATTCTGTTGAAACTTTTAAAATTCTCTCTAGAAATTTTAAAATCCACTTCAACATGTTTACAATTGCACGCAAAATTGCTAAAATTCTAGTTGAAAATTTTCAAAGTCCCTTAAAAATTTTCCAGTTTTCGTCCCAATTCTTCCCATTCCCATTGAAACTTTTCAAATCCCTCTCAAAACTGTTGAAATCCTATTGAAAGTTTGAAACTTCTCTCTAGAATTTTCAAAATCCATGTCCACAGGTTTACAATTGCACGTCAAAATTGCTAAAATTCCAGTTGAAATTTTTTCAAAGTCCCTTAAAAATTTTCCAATTTTCGTCCCAATTCTTCCCATTCCCATTGAAACTTTTCAAATCCCTCTCAAAACTGTTGAAATTCTGTTGATGCTTTTAAAATTCTCTCTAGATCTTTCAAAATCCACTTCAACATTTTTACAATTTCACGTCAAAATTGCTAAAATTCCAGTTGAAATTTTTTCAAAGTCCCTTAAAAATTTTCCAATTTTCGTCCCAATTCTTCCCATTCCCATTGAAACTTTTCAAATCCCTCTCAAAACTGTGGAAATTCTCTTGAAACTTTTAAAGTTCTCTCTAGAATTTTCAAAATCCACTTCAACATGTTTACAATTTCATGTCAAAATTGCTAAAATTCCAGTTGAAATTTTTTCAAAGTCCCTTAAAAATTTTCCAATTTTCGTCCCAATTCTTCCCATTCCTATTGAAACTTTTCAAATCCCTCTCAAAACGGTTGAAATTCTCTTGAAGCTTTTAAAATTCTCTCTAGAATTTTCAAAATCCATGTCCACATGTTTACAATATCACGTCAAAATTGCTAAAATTCCAGTTGAAATTTTTTCAAAGTCCCTTAAAAATTTTCCAATTTTCGTCCCAATTCTTCCCATTCCCATTGAAACTTTTCAAATCCCTCTCAAAACTGTGGAAATTCTCTTGAAGCTTTTAAAATTCTCTCTAGAATTTTCAAAATCCATGTCCACATGTTTACAATTTCGCGTCAAAATTGCTAAAATTCCAGTTGAAATTTTTTCAAAGTCCCTTAAAAATTTTCCAGTTTTCGTCCCAATTATTCCCATTCCCATTGAAACTTTTCAAATCCCTCTCAAAACTGTTGAAATCCTATTGAAAGTTTGAAACTTCTCTCTAGAATTTTAAAAATCCATGTCCACATGTTTACAATATCACGTCAAAATTGCTAAAATTCCAGTTGAAATTTTTTCAAAGTCTCTTAAAAATTTTCCAATTTTCGTCCCAATTCTTCCCATTCCCATTGAAACTTTTCAAATCCCTCTCAAAACTGTTGAAATCCTATTGAAAGTTTGAAACTTCTCTCTAGAATTTTCAAAATCCATGTCCACAGGTTTACAATTGCACGTCAAAATTGCTAAAATTCCAGTTGAAATTTTTTCAAAGTCCGTTCAAAATTTTCCAATTTTCGTCCCAATTCTTCCCATTCCCATTGAAACTTTTCAAATCCCTCTCAAAACTGTTGAAATTCTGTTGAAGCTTTTAAAATTCTCTCTAGAATTTTCAAAATCCATGTCCACAGGTTTACAATTGCACGTCAAAATTGCTAAAATTCCAGTTGAAATTTTTTCAAAGTCCCTTAAAAATTTTCCAATTTTCGTCCCAATTCTTCCCATTCCCATTGAAACTTTTCAAATCCCTCTCAAAACTGTGGAAATTCTCTTGAAGCTTTTAAAATTCTCTCTAGAATTTTCAAAATCCATGTCCACATGTTTACAATTTCGCGTCAAAATTGCTAAAATTCCAGTTGAAATTTTTTCAAAGTCCCTTAAAAATTTTCCAGTTTTCGTCCCAATTATTCCCATTCCCATTGAAACTTTTCAAATCCCTCTCAAAACTGTTGAAATCCTATTGAAAGTTTGAAACTTCTCTCTAGAATTTTAAAAATCCATGTCCACATGTTTACAATATCACGTCAAAATTGCTAAAATTCCAGTTGAAATTTTTTCAAAGTCTCTTAAAAATTTTCCAATTTTCGTCCCAATTCTTCCCATTCCCATTGAAACTTTTCAAATCCCTCTCAAAACTGTTGAAATCCTATTGAAAGTTTGAAACTTCTCTCTAGAATTTTCAAAATCCATGTCCACAGGTTTACAATTGCACGTCAAAATTGCTAAAATTCCAGTTGAAATTTTTTCAAAGTCCGTTCAAAATTTTCCAATTTTCGTCCCAATTCTTCCCATTCCCATTGAAACTTTTCAAATCCCTCTCAAAACTGTTGAAATTCTGTTGAAGCTTTTAAAATTCTCTCTAGAATTTTCAAAATCCATGTCCACAGGTTTACAATTGCACGTCAAAATTGCTAAAATTCCAGTTGAAATTTTTTCAAAGTCCCTTAAAAATTTTCCAATTTTCGTCCCAATTCTTCCCATTCCCATTGAAACTTTTCAAATCCCTCTCAAAACTGTGGAAATTCTCTTGAAGCTTTTAAAATTCTCTCTAGAATTTTCAAAATCCACTTCAACATGTTTACAATTTCATGTCAAAATTGCTAAAATTCCAGTTGAAATTTTTTCAAAGTCCCTTAAAAATTTTCCAATTTTCGTCCCAATTCTTCCCATTCCTATTGAAACTTTTCAAATCCCTCTCAAAACGGTTGAAATCCTATTGAAAGTTTGAAACTTCTCTCTAGAATTTTCAAAATCCATGTCCACAGGTTTACAATTTCACGTCAAAATTGCTAAAATTCCAGTTGAAATTTTTTCAAAGTCCCTTAAAAATTTTCCAATTTTTGTCCCAATTCTTCTCATTCCCATTGAAACTTTTCAAATCCCTCTCAAAATTGTTGAAATTCTGTTGAAGCTTTTAAAATTCTCTCTAGAATTTTCAAAATCCACTTCAACATGTTTACAATTTCACGTCAATATTGCTAAAATTCCTGTTGAAATTTTTTCAAAGTCCCTTCAAAATTTTTCAATTTTCGTCCCAATTCTTCCCATTCCCATTGAAACTTTTCAAATCCCTCTCAAAACTGTGGAAATTCTCTTGAAGCTTTTAAAATTCTCTCTAGAATTTTCAAAATCCATGTCCACATGTTTACAATTTCGCGTCAAAATTGCTAAAATTCCAGTTGAAATTTTTTCAAAGTCCCTTAAAAATTTTCCAGTTTTCGTCCCAATTCTTCCCATTCCCATTGAAACTTTTCAAATCCCTCTCAAAACTGTTGAAATCCTATTGAAAGTTTGAAACTTCTCTCTAGAATTTAAAAAATCCATGTCCACATGTTTACAATATCACGTCAAAATTGCTAAAATTCCAGTTGAAATTTTTTCAAAGTCTCTTAAAAATTTTCCAATTTTCGTCCCAATTCTTCCCATTCCCATTGAAACTTTTCAAATCCCTCTCAAAACTGTTGAAATCCTATTGAAAGTTTGAAACTTCTCTCTAGAATTTTCAAAATCCATGTCCACAGGTTTACAATTTCACGTCAAAATTGCTAAAATTCCAGTTGAAATTTTTTCAAAGTCCCTTAAAAATTTTCCAGTTTTCGTCCCAATTCTTCCCATTCCCATTGAAACTTTTCAAATCCCTCTCAAAACTGTGGAAATTCTCTTGAAGCTTTTAAAATTCTCTCTAGAATTTTCAAAATCCATGTCCACAGGTTTACAATTGCACGTCAAAATTGCTAAAATTCCAGTTGAAATTTTTTCAAAGTCCCTTAAAAATTTTCCAATTTTCGTCCCAATTCTTCCCATTCCCATTGAAACTTTTCAAATCCCTCTCAAAACTGTGGAAATTCTCTTGAAACTTTTAAAATTCTCTCTAGAATTTTCAAAATCCACTTCAACATGTTTACAATTTCATGTCAAAATTGCTAAAATTCCAGTTGAAATTTTTTCAAAGTCCCTTAAAAATTTTCCAATTTTCGTCCCAATTCTTCCCATTCCTATTGAAACTTTTCAAATCCCTCTCAAAAAGATTGAAATTCTCTTGAAAGTTTGAAACTTCTCTCTAGAATTTTCAAAATCCATGTCCACAGGTTTACAATTTCACGTCAAAATTGCTAAAATTCCAGTTGAAATTATTTCAAAGTCCCTTAAAAATTTTCCAATTTTCGTCCCAATTCTTCCCATTCCCATTGAAACTTTTCAAATCCCTCTCAAAACTGTTGAAATTCTCTTGAAGCTTTTAAAATTCTCTCTAGAATTTTCAAAATCCACTTCAACATGTTTACAATATCACATCAAAATTGCTAAAATTCCAGTTGAAAATTTTTCAAAGTCTCTTAAAAATTTTCCAATTTTCGTCCCAATTCTTCCCATTCCCATTGAAACTTTTCAAATCCCTCTCAAAACTGTTGAAATCCTATTGAAAGTTTGAAACTTCTCTCTAGAATTTTCAAAATCCATGTCCACAGGTTTACAATTTCACGTCAAAATTGCTAAAATTCCAGTTGAAATTTTTTCAAAGTCTCTTAAAAATTTTCTAATTTTCGTCCCAATTCTTCCCATCCCATTGAAACTTTTCAAATCCCTCTCAAAACGATTGAAATTCTCTTGAAAGTTTGAAACTTCTCTCTAGAATTTTCAAAATCCATGTCCACATCTTTACAATTTTACGTCAAAATTGCTAAAAATTCCAGTTGAAATTTTTCCAAAGTCCCTTAAAAATTTTCCAATTTTCGTCCCAATTCTTCCCATTCCCATTGAAACTTTTCAAATCCCTCTCAAAACTGTGGAAATTCTCTTGAAGCTTTTAAAATTCTCTCTAGAATTTTCAAAATCCACTTCCACATGTTTACAATTTCACGTCAAAATTGCTAAAATTCCAGTTGAAATTTTTTCAAAGTCCCTTAAAAATTTTCCAATTTTCGTCCCAATTCTTCCCATTCCCATTGAAACTTTTCAAATCCCTCTCAAAACGGTTGAAATTCTCTTGAAACGTTTAAAACTTCTCTCTAGAATTTTCAAAATCCATGTCACAGGTTTACAATTTCACGTCAAAATTGCTAAAATTCCAGTTGAAATTTTTCAAAGTCCCTTCAAAATTTTCCAATTTTCGTCCCAATTCTTCCCATTCCCATTGAAACTTTTCAAATCCTCTCAAAACTGTTGAAATTCTGTTGAAGCTTTTAAAATTCTCTCTAGAATTTTCAAAATCCACTTCAACATGTTTACAATTTCACGTCAAAATTGCTAAAATTCCAGTTGAAATTTTTTCAAAGTCCTTTCAAAATTTTCCAATTTTCGTCCCAATTCTTCCCATTCCCATTGAAACTTTTCAATCCCTCTCAAAACTGTGGAAATTCTGTTGAAGCTTTTAAAATTCTCTCTAGAATTTTCAAAATCCATGTCCACATGTTTACAATTTCGCGTCAAAATTGCTAAAATTCCAGTTGAAATTTTTTCAAAGTCTCTTAAAAATTTTCCAATTTCGTCCCAATTCTTCCCATTCCTATTGAAACTTTTCAAATCCCTCTCAAAACGATTGAAATTCTCTTGAAAGTTTGAAACTTCTCTCTAGAATTTTCAAAATCCATGTCCACAGGTTTACAATTGCACGTCAAAATTGCTAAAATTCCAGTTGAAATTTTTTCAAAGTCCCTTCAAAATTTTCCAATTTTCGTCCCAATTCTTCCCATTCCCATTGAAACTTTTCAAATCCCTCTCAAAACTGTGGAAATTCTCTTGAAGCTTTTAAAATTCTCTCTAGAATTTTCAAAATCCACTTCAACATGTTTACAATTTCATGTCAAAATTGCTAAAATTCCAGTTGAAATTTTTTCAAAGTCTCTTAAAAATTTTCCAATTTTCGTCCCAATTCTTCCCATTCCCATTGAAACTTTTCAAATCCCTCTCAAAACTGTTGAAATCCTATTGAAAGTTTGAAACTTCTCTCTAGAATTTTCAAAATCCATGTCCACAGGTTTACAATTTCACGTCAAAATTGCTAAAATTCCAGTTGAAATTTTTTCAAAGTCTCTTAAAAATTTCCAATTTTCGTCCCAATTCTTCCCATTCCCATTGAAACTTTTCAAATCCCTCTCAAAACTGTTGAAATTCTCTTGAAAGTTTGAAACTTCTCTCTAGAATTTTCAAAATCCATGTCCACATCTTTACAATTTCACGTCAAAATTGCTAAAATTCCAGTTGAAATTTTTCCAAAGTCCCTTAAAAATTTTCCAATTTTGGTCCCAATTCTTCCCATTCCCATTGAAACTTTCAAATCCCTCTCAAAACTGTGGAAATTCTCTTGAAGCTTTTAAAATTCTCTTCTAGAATTTTCAAAATCCACTTCCACATGTTTACAATTTCACGTCAAAATTGCTAAAATTCCAGTTGAAATTTTTTCAAAGTCCCTTAAAAATTTTCCAATTTTCGTCCCAATTCTTCCCATTCCCATTGAACTTTTCAAATCCCTCTCAAAACTGTTGAAATTCTCTTGAGGCTTTTAAAATTCTCTCTAGAATTTTCAAAATCCACTTCAACATGTTTACAATTTCACGTCAAAATTGCTAAAATTCTAGTTGAAATTTTTTCAAAGTCCCTTAAAAAATTTTCCAGTTTTCGTCCCAATTCTTCCCATTCCCATTGAAACTTTTCAAATCCCTCTCAAAACTGTTGAAATCCTATTGAAAGTTTGAAACTTCTCTCTAGAATTTTCAAAATCCATGTCCACAGGTTTACAATTGCACGTCAAAATTGCTAAAATTCCAGTTGAAATTTTTTCAAAGTCCGTTCAAATTTTCCAATTTTCGTCCCAATTCTTCCCATTCCCATTGAAACTTTTCAAATCCCTCTCAAAACTGTTGAAATTCTGTTGAAGCTTTAAAATTCTCTCTAGAATTTTCAAAATCCATGTCCACAGGTTTACAATTGCACGTCAAAATTGCTAAAATTCCAGTTGAAATTTTTTCAAAGTCCCTTAAAAATTTTCCAATTTTCGTCCCAATTCTTCCCATTCCCATTGAAACTTTTCAAATCCCTCTCAAAACTGTGGAAATTCTCTTGAAGCTTTTAAAATTCTCTCTAGAATTTTCAAAATCCACTTCAACATGTTTACAATTTCACGTCAAAATTGCTAAAGTTCCAGTTGAAATTTTTCAAAGTCCTTTCAAAATTTTCCAATTTTCGTCCCAATTCTTCCCATTCCCATTGAAACTTTTCAAATCCCTCTCAAAACTGTTGAAATTCTGTTGAAGCTTTTAAAATTCTCTCTAGAATTTTCAAAAATCCATGTCCACATGTTTACAATTTCGCGTCAAAATTGCTAAAATTTCCAGTTGAAATTTTTTCAAAGTCCCTTAAAATTTTCCAGTTTTCGTCCCAATTCTTCCCATTCCCATTGAAACTTTTGAAATCCCTCTCAAAATTGTTGAAATCCTATTGAAAGTTTGAAACTTCTCTCTAGAATTTTCAAAATCCATGTCCACAGGTTTACAATTGCACGTCAAAATTGCTAAAATTCCAGTTGAAATTTTTTCAAAGTCCCTTAAAAATTTTCCAATTTTCCTCCCAATTCTTCCCATTCCCATTGAAACTTTTCAAATCCCTCTCAAAACTGTTGAAATTCTCTTGAAGCTTTTAAAATTCTCTCTAGAATTTTCAAAATCCATGTCCACATCTTTACAATTTCACGTCAAAATTGCTAAAATTCCAGTTGAAATTTTTTCAAAGTCTCTTAAAAATTTTCCAATTTTCGTCCCAATTCTTCCCATTCCTATTGAAACTTTTCAAATCCCTCTCAAAACGATTGAAATTCTCTTGAAAGTTTGAAACTTCTCTCTAGAAATTTTCAAAATCCATGTCCACAGGTTTACAATTGCACGTCAAAATTGCTAAAATTCCAGTTGAAATTTTTTCAAAGTCCCTTCAAAATTTTCCAATTTTCGTCCCAATTCTTCCCATTCCCATTGAAACTTTTCAAATCCCTCTCAAAACTGTGGAAATTCTCTTGAAGCTTTTAAAATTCTCTCTAGAATTTTCAAAATCCACTTCAACATGTTTACAATTTCATGTCAAAATTGCTAAAATTCCAGTTGAAATTTTTTCAAAGTCTCTTAAAAATTTTCCAATTTTCGTCCAATTCTTCCCATTCCCATTGAAACTTTTCAAATCCCTCTCAAAACTGTTGAAATCCTATTGAAAGTTTGAAACTTCTCTCTAGAATTTTCAAAATCCATGTCCACAGGTTTACAATTTCACGTCAAAATTGCTAAAATTCCAGTTGAAATTTTTTCAAAGTCTCTTAAAAATTTTCCAATTTTCGTCCCAATTCTTCCCATTCCCATTGAAACTTTTCAAATCCCTCTCAAAACTGTTGAAATTCTCTTGAAAGTTTGAAACTTCTCTCTAGAATTTCAAAATCCATGTCCACATCTTTACAATTTCACGTCAAAATTGCTAAAATTCCAGTTGAAATTTTTCCAAAGTCCTTAAAAATTTTCCAATTTTGGTCCCAATTCTTCCCATTCCCATTGAAACTTTTCAAATCCCTCTCAAAACTGTGGAAATTCTCTTGAAGCTTTTAAAATTCTCTCTAGAATTTTCAAAATCCACTTCCACATGTTTACAATTTCACGTCAAAATTGCTAAAATTCCAGTTGAAATTTTTTCAAAGTCCCTTAAAAATTTTCCAATTTTCGTCCCAATTCTTCCCATTCCCATTGAAACTTTTCAAATCCCTCTCAAAACTGTTGAAATTCTCTTGAGGCTTTTAAAATTCTCTCTAGAATTTTCAAAATCCACTTCAACATGTTTACAATTTCACGTCAAAATTGCTAAAATTCTAGTTGAAATTTTTTCAAAGTCCCTTAAAAATTTTCCAGTTTTCGTCCCAATTCTTCCCATTCCCATTGAAACTTTTCAAATCCCTCTCAAAACTGTTGAAATCCTATTGAAAGTTTGAAACTTCTCTCTAGAATTTTCAAAATCCATGTCCACAGGTTTACAATTGCACGTCAAAATTGCTAAATTCCAGTTGAAATTTTTTCAAAGTCCGTTCAAAATTTCCAATTTTCGTCCCAATTCTTCCCATTCCCATTGAAACTTTTCAAATCCCTCTCAAAACTGTTGAAATTCTGTTGAAGCTTTTAAAATTCTCTCTAGAATTTTCAAAATCCATGTCCACAGGTTTACAATTGCACGTCAAAATTGCTAAAATTCCAGTTGAAATTTTTTCAAAGTCCCTTAAAAATTTTCCAATTTTCGTCCCAATTCTTCCCATTCCCATTGAAACTTTTCAAATCCCTCTCAAAACTGTGGAAATTCTCTTGAAGCTTTTAAAATTCTCTCTAGAATTTTCAAAATCCACTTCAACATGTTTACAATTTCACGTCAAAATTGCTAAAGTTCCAGTTGAAATTTTTTCAAAGTCCTTTCAAAATTTTCCAATTTTCGTCCCAATTCTTCCCATTCCCATTGAAACTTTTCAAATCCCTCTCAAAACTGTTGAAATTCTGTTGAAGCTTTTAAAATTCTCTCTAGAATTTTCAAAATCCATGTCCACATGTTTACAATTTCGCGTCAAAATTGCTAAAATTCCAGTTGAAATTTTTTCAAAGTCCCTTAAAATTTTCCAGTTTTCGTCCCAATTCTTCCCATTCCCATTGAAACTTTTGAAATCCCTCTCAAAATTGTTGAAATCCTATTGAAAGTTTGAAACTTCTCTCTAGAATTTTCAAAATCCATGTCCACAGGTTTACAATTGCACGTCAAAATTGCTAAAATTCCAGTTGAAATTTTTTCAAAGTCCCTTAAAAATTTTCCAATTTTCGTCCCAATTCTTCCCATTCCCATTGAAACTTTTCAAATCCCTCTCAAAACTGTTGAAATTCTCTTGAAGCTTTTAAAATTCTCTCTAGAATTTTCAAAATCCATGTCCACATCTTTACAATTTCACGTCAAAATTGCTAAAATTCCAGTTGAAATTTTTTCAAAGTCCCTTAAAAATTTTCCAATTTTCGTCCCAATTCTTCCCATTCCTATTGAAACTTTTCAAATCCCTCTCAAAACTGTTGAAATTCTCTTGAAGCTTTTAAAATTCTCTCTAGAATTTTCAAAATCCACTTCAACATGTTTACAATTTCACGTCAAAATTGCTAAAATTCCAGTTGAAATTTTTTCAAAGTCCCTTAAAAATTTTCCAATTTTCGTCCCAATTCTTCCCATTCCCATTGAAACTTTTCAAATCCCTCTCAAAACTGTTGAAATCCTATTGAAAGTATGAAACTTCTCTCTAGAATTTTCAAAATCCATGTCCACAGGTTTACAATTGCACGTCAAAAATTGCTAAAATTCCAGTTGAAATGTTTTCAAAGTCCCTTCAAAATTTTCCAATTTTCGTCCAATTCTTCCCATTCCCATTGAAACTTTTCAAATCCCTCTCAAAACTGTTGAAATTCTGTTGAAACTTTTTAAATTCTCTCTAGAATTTTCAAAATCCATGTCTACAGGTTTGCAATTTCACGTCAAAATTGCTAAAATTCCAGTTGAAATTTTTTCCAAGTCCCTTAAAAATTTCCAATTTTTGTCCCAATTCTTCCCATTCCCATTGAAACTTTTCAAATCCCTCTCAAAACTGTTGAAATCCTATTGAATGTTTGAAACTTCTCTCTAGAATTTTCAAAATCCATGTCCACATGTTTCCAACTTCATGTCAAAATTGCTAAAATTCTAGTTGAAATTTTTTCAAAGTCCCTTAAAAATTTCCCAATTTTCGTCCCAATTCTTCCCATTCCCATTGAAACTTTTCAAATCCCTCTCAAAACTGTTGAAATTCTCTTGAAACTTTTAAAATTCTCTCTAGAATTTTCAAAATCCACTTCAACATGTTTACAATTTCATGTCAAAATTGCTAAAATTCCAGTTGAAATTTTTCAAAGTCCCTTAAAAATTTTCCAATTTTCATCCCAATTCTTCCCATTCCCATTGAAACTTTTCAAATCCCTCTCAAAACTGTTGAAATTCTCTTGAGGCTTTTAAAATTCTCTCTAGAATTTTCAAAATCCATGTCCACATCTTTACAATTACACGTCAAAATTGCTAAAATTCCAGTTGAAATTTTTTCAAAGTCCCTTCAAAATTTTCCAATTTTCGTCCCAATTCTTCCCATTCCCATTGAAACTTTTCAAATCCCTCTCAAAACTGTTGAAATTCTCTTGAAACTTTTAAAATTCTCTCTAGAATTTTCAAAATCCACTTCAACATGTTTACAATTGCACGTCAAAATTGCTAAAATTCCAGTTGAAATTTTTTCAAAGTCCCTTAAAAATTTTCCAATTTTCGTCCCAATTCTTCCCATTCCCATTGAAACTTTTCAAATCCCTCTCAAAACTGTTGAAATTCTGTTGAAGCTTTTAAAATTCTCTCTAGAATTTTCAAAATCCATGTCCACATCTTTACAATTACACGTCAAAATTGCTAAAATTCCAGTTGAAATTTTTTCAAAGTCCCTTCAAAATTTTCCAATTTTCGTCCCAATTCTTCCCATTCCCATTGAAACTTTTCAAATCCCACTCAAAACTGTTGAAATCCTATTGAATGTTTGAAACTTCTCTCTAGAATTTTCAAAATCCATGTCCACATGTTTCCAACTTCATGTCAAAATTGCTAAATTCCAGTTGAAATTTTTTCAAAGTCCCTCCAAAATTTTCCAATTTTCGTCCCAATTCTTCCCATTCCCATTGAAACTTTTCAAATCCCTCTCAAAACTGTTGAAATCCTATTGAAACTTTTAAAATTCTCTCTAGAATTTTCAAAATCCACTTCAACATGTTTACAATTTCATGTCAAAATTGCTAAAATTCCAGTTGAAATTTTTTCAAAGTCCCTTAAAAGTTTTCCAATTTTCATCCCAATTCTTCCCATTCCCATTGAAACTTTCAAATCCCTCTCAAAACTGTTGAAATTCTCTTGAGGCTTTTAAAATTCTCTCTAGAATTTTCAAAATCCATGTCCACAGGTTTACAATTGCACGTCAAAATTGCTAAAATTCCAGTTGAAATTTTTTCAAAGTCCCTTCAAAATTTTCCAATTTTCGTCCCAGTTCTTCCCATTCCCATTGAAACTTTTCAAATCCCTCTCAAAACTGTTGAAATTCTCTTGAAAGTTAGAAACTTCTCTCTAGAATTTTCAAAATCCATGTCCACATTTTTACAATTTCACGTCAAAATTGCTAAAATTCCAGTTGAAATTTTTTCAAAGTCCTTCAAAATTTTCCAATTTTCGTCCCAATTCTTCCCATTCCCATTGAAACTTTTCAAATCCCTCTCAAAACTGTTGAAATTCTGTTGAAGCTTTTAAAATTCTCTCTAGAATTTTCAAAATCCATGTCCACATCTTTACAATTTCATGTCAAAATTGCTAAAATTCCAGTTGAAATTTTTTCAAAGTCCCTTAAAAATTTTCCAATTTTCGTCCCAATTCTTCCCATTCCCATTGAAACTTTTCAAATCCCTCTCAAAACTGTTGAAATTCTCTTGAAAGTTAGAAACTTCTCTCTAGAATTTTCAAAATCCATGTCCACATGTTTACAATTTCACGTCAAAATTGCTAAAATTCCAGTTGAAATTTTTTCAAAGTCCCTTCAAAATTTTCCAATTTTCATCCCAATTCTTCCCATTCCCATTGAAACTTTTCAAATCCCTCTCAAAACTGTTGAAATTCTGTTGAAGCTTTTAAAATTCTCTCTAGAATTTTCAAAATCCATGTCCACATCTTTACAATTTCATGTCAAAATTGCTAAAATTCCAGTTGAAATTTTTTCAAAGTCCCTTAAAAATTTTCCAATTTTCGTCCCAATTCTTCCCATTCCCATTGAAACTTTTCAAATCCCTCTCAAAACTGTGGAAATTCTCTTGAAACTTTTAAAATTCTCTCTAGAATTTTCAAAATCCATGTCCACATGTTTACAATTTCACGTCAAAATTGCTAAAATTCCAGTTGAAATTTTTTCAAAGTCCCTTCAAAATTTTCCAATTTTCATCCCAATTCTTCCCATTCCCATTGAAACTTTTCAAATCCCTCTCAAAACTGTTGAAATTCTGTTGAAGCTTTTAAAATTCTCTCTAGAATTTTCAAAATCCATGTCCACATCTTTACAATTTCATGTCAAAATTGCTAAAATTCCAGTTGAAATTTTTTCAAAGTCCCTTAAAAATTTTCCAATTTTCGTCCCAATTCTTCCCATTCCCATTGAAACTTTTCAAATCCCTCTCAAAACTGTGGAAATTCTCTTGAAACTTTTAAAATTCTCTCTAGAATTTTCAAAATCCACTTCAACATGTTTACAATTTCGCGTCAAAATTGCTAAAATTCCAGTTGAAATTTTTTCAAAGTCCCTTCAAAATTTTCCAATTTTCGTCCCAATTCTTCCCATTCCCATTGAAACTTTTCAAATCCCTCTCAAAACTGTGGAAATTCTCTTGAAGCTTTTAAAATTCTCTCTAGAATTTTCAAAATCCATGTCCACATGTTTACAATTTCACGTCAAAATTGCTAAAATTCCAGTTGAAATTTTTTCAAAGTCCCTTAAAAGTTTTCCAATTTTCGTCCCAATTCTTCCCATTCCCATTGAAACTTTTCAAATCCCTCTCAAAACTGTTGAAATTCTCTTGAGGCTTTTAAAATTCTCTCTAGAATTTTCAAAATCCACTTCAACATGTTTACAATTTCACGTCAAAATTGCTAAAATTCTAGTTGAAATTTTTTCAAAGTCCCTTAAAAATTTTCCAGTTTTCGTCCCAATTCTTCCCATTCCCATTGAAACTTTTCAAATCCCTCTCAAAACTGTTGAAGTTCTGTTGAAGCTTTTAAAATTCTCTCTAGAATTTTCAAAATCCATGTCCACAGGTTTACAATTGCACGTCAAAATTGCTAAAATTCCAGTTGAAATTTTTTCAAAGTCCCTTAAAAATTTTCCAATTTTCGTCCCAATTCTTCCCATTCCCATTGAAACTTTTCAAATCCCTCTCAAAACTGTTGAAATTCTGTTGAAGCTTTTAAAATTCTCTCTAGAATTTTCAAAATCCATGTCCACAGGTTTACAATTGCACGTCAAAATTGCTAAAATTCCAGTTGAAATTTTTTCAAAGTCCCTTCAAAATTTTCCAATTTTCGTCCCAGTTCTTCCCATTCCCATTGAAACTTTTAAAATCCCTCTCAAAACTGTGGAAATCCTATTGAAAGTTATAAACTTCTCTCTAGAATTTTCAAAATCCATGTCCACATTTTTACAATTTCACGTCAAAATTGCTAAAATTCCAGTTGAAATTTTTTCAAAGTCCCTTAAAAATTTTCCAATTTTCGTCCCAATTCTTCCCATTCCCATTGAAACTTTTCAAATCCCTCTCAAAACTGTGGAAATTCTCTTGAAGCTTTTAAAATTCTCTCTAGAATTTTCAAAATCCATGTCCACATCTTTACAATTTCATGTCAAAATTGCTAAAATTCCAGTTGAAATTTTTTCAAAGTCCCTTAAAAATTTTCCAATTTTCGTCCCAATTCTTCCCATTCCCATTGAAACTTTTCAAATCCCTCTCAAAACTGTTGAAATTCTCTTGAAAGTTAGAAACTTCTCTCTAGAATTTTCAAAATCCATGTCCACATGTTTACAATTTCACGTCAAAATTGCTAAAATTCCAGTTGAAATTTTTTCAAAGTCCCTTCAAAATTTTCCAATTTTCATCCCAATTCTTCCCATTCCCATTGAAACTTTTCAAATCCCTCTCAAAACTGTTGAAATTCTGTTGAAGCTTTTAAAATTCTCTCTAGAATTTTCAAAATCCATGTCCACATCTTTACAATTTCATGTCAAAATTGCTAAAATTCCAGTTGAAATTTTTTCAAAGTCCCTTAAAAATTTTCCAATTTTCGTCCCAATTCTTCCCATTCCCATTGAAACTTTTCAAATCCCTCTCAAAACTGTGGAAATTCTCTTGAAACTTTTAAAATTCTCTCTAGAATTTTCAAAATCCATGTCCACATGTTTACAATTTCACGTCAAAATTGCTAAAATTCCAGTTGAAATTTTTTCAAAGTCCCTTCAAAATTTTCCAATTTTCATCCCAATTCTTCCCATTCCCATTGAAACTTTTCAAATCCCTCTCAAAACTGTTGAAATTCTGTTGAAGCTTTTAAAATTCTCTCTAGAATTTTCAAAATCCATGTCCACATCTTTACAATTTCATGTCAAAATTGCTAAAATTCCAGTTGAAATTTTTTCAAAGTCCCTTAAAAATTTTCCAATTTTCGTCCCAATTCTTCCCATTCCCATTGAAACTTTTCAAATCCCTCTCAAAACTGTGGAAATTCTCTTGAAACTTTTAAAATTCTCTCTAGAATTTTCAAAATCCACTTCAACATGTTTACAATTTCGCGTCAAAATTGCTAAAATTCCAGTTGAAATTTTTTCAAAGTCCCTTCAAAATTTTCCAATTTTCGTCCCAATTCTTCCCATTCCCATTGAAACTTTTCAAATCCCTCTCAAAACTGTGGAAATTCTCTTGAAGCTTTTAAAATTCTCTCTAGAATTTTCAAAATCCATGTCCACATGTTTACAATTTCACGTCAAAATTGCTAAAATTCCAGTTGAAATTTTTTCAAAGTCCCTTAAAAGTTTTCCAATTTTCGTCCCAATTCTTCCCATTCCCATTGAAACTTTTCAAATCCCTCTCAAAACTGTTGAAATTCTCTTGAGGCTTTTAAAATTCTCTCTAGAATTTTCAAAATCCACTTCAACATGTTTACAATTTCACGTCAAAATTGCTAAAATTCTAGTTGAAATTTTTTCAAAGTCCCTTAAAAATTTTCCAGTTTTCGTCCCAATTCTTCCCATTCCCATTGAAACTTTTCAAATCCCTCTCAAAACTGTTGAAGTTCTGTTGAAGCTTTTAAAATTCTCTCTAGAATTTTCAAAATCCATGTCCACAGGTTTACAATTGCACGTCAAAATTGCTAAAATTCCAGTTGAAATTTTTTCAAAGTCCCTTAAAAATTTTCCAATTTTCGTCCCAATTCTTCCCATTCCCATTGAAACTTTTCAAATCCCTCTCAAAACTGTTGAAATTCTGTTGAAGCTTTTAAAATTCTCTCTAGAATTTTCAAAATCCATGTCCACAGGTTTACAATTGCACGTCAAAATTGCTAAAATTCCAGTTGAAATTTTTTCAAAGTCCCTTCAAAATTTTCCAATTTTCGTCCCAGTTCTTCCCATTCCCATTGAAACTTTTAAAATCCCTCTCAAAACTGTGGAAATCCTATTGAAAGTTATAAACTTCTCTCTAGAATTTTCAAAATCCATGTCCACATTTTTACAATTTCACGTCAAAATTGCTAAAATTCCAGTTGAAATTTTTTCAAAGTCCCTTAAAAATTTTCCAATTTTCGTCCCAATTCTTCCCATTCCCATTGAAACTTTTCAAATCCCTCTCAAAACTGTGGAAATTCTCTTGAAGCTTTTAAAATTCTCTCTAGAATTTTCAAAATCCATGTCCACATCTTTACAATTTCATGTCAAAATTGCTAAAATTCCAGTTGAAATTTTTTCAAAGTCCCTTAAAAATTTTCCAATTTTCGTCCCAATTCTTCCCATTCCCATTGAAACTTTTCAAATCCCTCTCAAAACTGTTGAAATTCTCTTGAAAGTTAGAAACTTCTCTCTAGAATTTTCAAAATCCATGTCCACATGTTTACAATTTCACGTCAAAATTGCTAAAATTCCAGTTGAAATTTTTTCAAAGTCCCTTAAAAATTTTCCAATTTTCGTCCCAATTCTTCCCATTCCCATTGAAACTTTTCAAATCCCTCTCAAAACTGTTGAAATTCTGTTGAAGCTTTTAAAATTCTCTCTAGAATTTTCAAAATCCATGTCCACATCTTTACAATTTCATGTCAAAATTGCTAAAATTCCAGTTGAAATTTTTTCAAAGTCCCTTAAAAATTTTCCAATTTTCGTCCCAATTCTTCCCATTCCCATTGAAACTTTTCAAATCCCTCTCAAAACTGCGGAAATTCTCTTGAAACTTTTAAAATTCTCTCTAGAATTTTCAAAATCCATGTCCACATGTTTACAATTTCACGTCAAAATTGCTAAAATTCCAGTTGAAATTTTTTCAAAGTCCCTTCAAAATTTTCCAATTTTCATCCCAATTCTTCCCATTCCCATTGAAACTTTTCAAATCCCTCTCAAAACTGTTGAAATTCTGTTGAAGCTTTTAAAATTCTCTCTAGAATTTTCAAAATCCATGTCCACATCTTTAAAATTTCATGTCAAAATTGCTAAAATTCCAGTTGAAATTTTTTCAAAGTCCCTTAAAAATTTTCCAATTTTCGTCCCAATTCTTCCCATTCCCATTGAAACTTTTCAAATCCCTCTCAAAACTGTGGAAATTCTCTTGAAACTTTTAAAATTCTCTCTAGAATTTTCAAAATCCACTTCAACATGTTTACAATTTCACGTCAAAATGGCTAAAATTCCAGTTGAAATTTTTTCAAAGTCCCTTAAAAATTTTCCAATTTTCGTCCCAATTCTTCCCATTCCCATTGAAACTTTTCAAATCCCTCTCAAAACTGTGGAAATTCTCTTGAAGCTTTTAAAATTCTCTCTAGAATTTTCAAAATCCACTTCAACATGTTTACAATTTCACGTCAAAATTGCTAAAATTCCAGTTGAAATTTTTTCAAAGTCCCTTAAAAATTTTCCAATTTTCGTCCCAATTCTTCCCATTCCCATTGAAACTTTTCAAATCCCTCTCAAAACTGTTGAAATTCTCTTGAGGCTTTTAAAATTCTCTCTAGAATTTTCAAAATCCACTTCAACATGTTTACAATTTCACGTCAAAATTGCTAAAATTCTAGTTGAAATTTTTTCAAAGTCCCTTAAAAATTTTCCAGTTTTCGTCCCAATTCTTCCCATTCCCATTGAAACTTTTCAAATCCCTCTCAAAACTGTTGAAATCCTATTGAAAGTTTGAAACTTCTCTCTAGAATTTTCAAAATCCATGTCCACAGGTTTACAATTGCACGTCAAAATTGCTAAAATTCCAGTTGAAATTTTTTCAAAGTCCCTTAAAAATTTTCCAATTTTCGTCCCAATTCTTCCCATTCCCATTGAAACTTTTCAAATCCCTCTCAAAACTGTTGAAATTCTGTTGAAGCTTTTAAAATTCTCTCTAGAATTTTCAAAATCCACTTCAACATGTTTACAATTTTACGTCAAAATTGCTAAAATTCCAGTTGAAATTTTTTCAAAGTCCCTTCAAAACTTTCCAATTTTCGTCCCAATTCTTCCCATTCCCATTGAAACTTTTCAAATCCCTCTCAAAACTGTTGAAATTCTGTTGAAGCTTTTAAAATTCTCTCTAGAATTTTCAAAATCCATGTCCACATGTTTACAATTTCGCGTCAAAATTGCTAAAATTCCAGTTGAAATTTTTTCAGAGTCCCTTAAAATTTTCCAGTTTTCGTCCCAATTCTTCCCATTCCCATTGAAACTTTTGAAATCCCTCTCAAAATTGTTGAAATCCTATTGAAAGTTTGAAACTTCTCTCTAGAATTTTCAAAATCCATGTCCACATCTTTACAATTTCATGTCAAAATTGCTAAAATTCCAGTTGAAATTTTTTCAAAGTCCCTTAAAAATTTTCCAATTTTCGTCCCAATTCTTCCCATTCCCATTGAAACTTTTCAAATCCCTCTCAAAACTGTTGAAATATCCTTGAAACTTTTAAAATTCTCTCTAGAATTTTCAAAATCCACTTCAACATGTTTACAATTTCACGTCAAAATTGCTAAAATTCCAGTTGAAATTTTTTCAAAGTCCCTTAAAAATTTTCCAATTTTCGTCCCAATTCTTCCCATTCCCATTGAAACTTTTCAAATCCCTCTCAAAACTGTTGAAATTCTCTTGAGGCTTTTAAAATTCTCTCTAGAATTTTCAAAATCCACTTCAACATGTTTACAATTTCACGTCAAAATTGCTAAAATTCTAGTTGAAATTTTTTCAAAGTCCCTTAAAAATTTTCCAGTTTTCGTCCCAATTCTTCCCATTCCCATTGAAACTTTTCAAATCCCTCTCAAAACTGTTGAAGTTCTGTTGAAGCTTTTAAAATTCTCTCTAGAATTTTCAAAATCCATGTCCACAGGTTTACAATTGCACGTCAAAATTGCTAAAATTCCAGTTGAAATTTTTTCAAAGTCCCTTAAAAATTTTCCAATTTTCGTCCCAATTCTTCCCATTCCCATTGAAACTTTTCAAATCCCTCTCAAAACTGTTGAAATTCTCTTGAGGCTTTTAAAATTCTCTCTAGAATTTTCAAAATCCACTTCAACATGTTTACAATTTCACGTCAAAATTGCTAAAATTCTAGTTGAAATTTTTTCAAAGTCCCTTAAAAATTTTCCAGTTTTCGTCCCAATTCTTCCCATTCCCATTGAAACTTTTCAAATCCCTCTCAAAACTGTTGAAGTTCTGTTGAAGCTTTTAAAATTCTCTCTAGAATTTTCAAAATCCATGTCCACAGGTTTACAATTGCACGTCAAAATTGCTAAAATTCCAGTTGAAATTTTTTCAAAGTCCCTTAAAAATTTTCCAATTTTCGTCCCAATTCTTCCCATTCCCATTGAAACTTTTCAAATCCCTCTCAAAACTGTTGAAATTCTGTTGAAGCTTTTAAAATTCTCTCTAGAATTTTCAAAATCCATGTCCACAGGTTTACAATTGCACGTCAAAATTGCTAAAATTCCAGTTGAAATTTTTTCAAAGTCCCTTCAAAATTTTCCAATTTTCGTCCCAGTTCTTCCCATTCCCATTGAAACTTTTAAAATCCCTCTCAAAACTGTGGAAATCCTATTGAAAGTTATAAACTTCTCTCTAGAATTTTCAAAATCCATGTCCACATTTTTACAATTTCACGTCAAAATTGCTAAAATTCCAGTTGAAATTTTTTCAAAGTCCCTTAAAAATTTTCCAATTTTCGTCCCAATTCTTCCCATTCCCATTGAAACTTTTCAAATCCCTCTCAAAACTGTGGAAATTCTCTTGAAGCTTTTAAAATTCTCTCTAGAATTTTCAAAATCCATGTCCACATCTTTACAATTTCATGTCAAAATTGCTAAAATTCCAGTTGAAATTTTTTCAAAGTCCCTTAAAAATTTTCCAATTTTCGTCCCAATTCTTCCCATTCCCATTGAAACTTTTCAAATCCCTCTCAAAACTGTTGAAATTCTCTTGAAAGTTAGAAACTTCTCTCTAGAATTTTCAAAATCCATGTCCACATGTTTACAATTTCACGTCAAAATTGCTAAAATTCCAGTTGAAATTTTTTCAAAGTCCCTTAAAAATTTTCCAATTTTCGTCCCAATTCTTCCCATTCCCATTGAAACTTTTCAAATCCCTCTCAAAACTGTTGAAATTCTGTTGAAGCTTTTAAAATTCTCTCTAGAATTTTCAAAATCCATGTCCACATCTTTACAATTTCATGTCAAAATTGCTAAAATTCCAGTTGAAATTTTTTCAAAGTCCCTTAAAAATTTTCCAATTTTCGTCCCAATTCTTCCCATTCCCATTGAAACTTTTCAAATCCCTCTCAAAACTGCGGAAATTCTCTTGAAACTTTTAAAATTCTCTCTAGAATTTTCAAAATCCATGTCCACATGTTTACAATTTCACGTCAAAATTGCTAAAATTCCAGTTGAAATTTTTTCAAAGTCCCTTCAAAATTTTCCAATTTTCATCCCAATTCTTCCCATTCCCATTGAAACTTTTCAAATCCCTCTCAAAACTGTTGAAATTCTGTTGAAGCTTTTAAAATTCTCTCTAGAATTTTCAAAATCCATGTCCACATCTTTAAAATTTCATGTCAAAATTGCTAAAATTCCAGTTGAAATTTTTTCAAAGTCCCTTAAAAATTTTCCAATTTTCGTCCCAATTCTTCCCATTCCCATTGAAACTTTTCAAATCCCTCTCAAAACTGTGGAAATTCTCTTGAAACTTTTAAAATTCTCTCTAGAATTTTCAAAATCCACTTCAACATGTTTACAATTTCACGTCAAAATTGCTAAAATTCCAGTTGAAATTTTTTCAAAGTCCCTTAAAAATTTTCCAATTTTCGTCCCAATTCTTCCCATTCCCATTGAAACTTTTCAAATCCCTCTCAAAACTGTGGAAATTCTCTTGAAGCTTTTAAAATTCTCTCTAGAATTTTCAAAATCCACTTCAACATGTTTACAATTTCACGTCAAAATTGCTAAAATTCCAGTTGAAATTTTTTCAAAGTCCCTTAAAAATTTTCCAATTTTCGTCCCAATTCTTCCCATTCCCATTGAAACTTTTCAAATCCCTCTCAAAACTGTTGAAATTCTCTTGAGGCTTTTAAAATTCTCTCTAGAATTTTCAAAATCCACTTCAACATGTTTACAATTTCACGTCAAAATTGCTAAAATTCTAGTTGAAATTTTTTCAAAGTCCCTTAAAAATTTTCCAGTTTTCGTCCCAATTCTTCCCATTCCCATTGAAACTTTTCAAATCCCTCTCAAAACTGTTGAAATCCTATTGAAAGTTTGAAACTTCTCTCTAGAATTTTCAAAATCCATGTCCACAGGTTTACAATTGCACGTCAAAATTGCTAAAATTCCAGTTGAAATTTTTTCAAAGTCCCTTAAAAATTTTCCAATTTTCGTCCCAATTCTTCCCATTCCCATTGAAACTTTTCAAATCCCTCTCAAAACTGTTGAAATTCTGTTGAAGCTTTTAAAATTCTCTCTAGAATTTTCAAAATCCACTTCAACATGTTTACAATTTTACGTCAAAATTGCTAAAATTCCAGTTGAAATTTTTTCAAAGTCCCTTCAAAACTTTCCAATTTTCGTCCCAATTCTTCCCATTCCCATTGAAACTTTTCAAATCCCTCTCAAAACTGTTGAAATTCTGTTGAAGCTTTTAAAATTCTCTCTAGAATTTTCAAAATCCATGTCCACATGTTTACAATTTCGCGTCAAAATTGCTAAAATTCCAGTTGAAATTTTTTCAGAGTCCCTTAAAATTTTCCAGTTTTCGTCCCAATTCTTCCCATTCCCATTGAAACTTTTGAAATCCCTCTCAAAATTGTTGAAATCCTATTGAAAGTTTGAAACTTCTCTCTAGAATTTTCAAAATCCATGTCCACATCTTTACAATTGCACGTCAAAATTGCTAAAATTCCAGTTGAAATTTTTTCAAAGTCCCTTAAAAATTTTCCAATTTTCGTCCCAATTCTTCCCATTCCCATTGAAACTTTTCAAATCCCTCTCAAAACTGTTGAAATATCCTTGAAACTTTTAAAATTCTCTCTAGAATTTTCAAAATCCACTTCAACATGTTTACAATTTCACGTCAAAATTGCTAAAATTCCAGTTGAAATTTTTTCAAAGTCCCTTAAAAATTTTCCAATTTTCGTCCCAATTCTTCCCATTCCCATTGAAACTTTTCAAATCCCTCTCAAAACTGTTGAAATTCTCTTGAGGCTTTTAAAATTCTCTCTAGAATTTTCAAAATCCACTTCAACATGTTTACAATTTCACGTCAAAATTGCTAAAATTCTAGTTGAAATTTTTTCAAAGTCCCTTAAAAATTTTCCAGTTTTCGTCCCAATTCTTCCCATTCCCATTGAAACTTTTCAAATCCCTCTCAAAACTGTTGAAGTTCTGTTGAAGCTTTTAAAATTCTCTCTAGAATTTTCAAAATCCATGTCCACAGGTTTACAATTGCACGTCAAAATTGCTAAAATTCCAGTTGAAATTTTTTCAAAGTCCCTTAAAAATTTTCCAATTTTCGTCCCAATTCTTCCCATTCCCATTGAAACTTTTCAAATCCCTCTCAAAACTGTTGAAATTCTGTTGAAGCTTTTAAAATTCTCTCTAGAATTTTCAAAATCCATGTCCACAGGTTTACAATTGCACGTCAAAATTGCTAAAATTCCAGTTGAAATTTTTTCAAAGTCCCTTCAAAATTTTCCAATTTTCGTCCCAGTTCTTCCCATTCCCATTGAAACTTTTCAAATCCCTCTCAAAACTGTTGAAATTCTCTTGAAAGTTAGAAACTTCTCTCTAGAATTTTCAAAATCCATGTCCACATTTTTACAATTTCACGTCAAAATTGCTAAAATTCCAGTTGAAATTTTTTCAAAGTCCCTTAAAAATTTTCCAATTTTCGTCCCAATTCTTCCCATTCCCATTGAAACTTTTCAAATCCCTCTCAAAACTGTGGAAATTCTCTTGAAGCTTTTAAAATTCTCTCTAGAATTTTCAAAATCCATGTCCACATCTTTACAATTTCATGTCAAAATTGCTAAAATTCCAGTTGAAATTTTTTCAAAGTCCCTTAAAAATTTTCCAATTTTCGTCCCAATTCTTCCCATTCCCATTGAAACTTTTCAAATCCCTCTCAAAACTGTTGAAATTCTCTTGAAAGTTAGAAACTTCTCTCTAGAATTTTCAAAATCCATGTCCACATGTTTACAATTTCACGTCAAAATTGCTAAAATTCCAGTTGAAATTTTTTCAAAGTCCCTTAAAAATTTTCCAATTTTCGTCCCAATTCTTCCCATTCCCATTGAAACTTTTCAAATCCCTCTCAAAACTGTTGAAATTCTGTTGAAGCTTTTAAAATTCTCTCTAGAATTTTCAAAATCCATGTCCACATCTTTACAATTTCATGTCAAAATTGCTAAAATTCCAGTTGAAATTTTTTCAAAGTCCCTTAAAAATTTTCCAATTTTCGTCCCAATTCTTCCCATTCCCATTGAAACTTTTCAAATCCCTCTCAAAACTGCGGAAATTCTCTTGAAACTTTTAAAATTCTCTCTAGAATTTTCAAAATCCATGTCCACATGTTTACAATTTCACGTCAAAATTGCTAAAATTCCAGTTGAAATTTTTTCAAAGTCCCTTCAAAATTTTCCAATTTTCATCCCAATTCTTCCCATTCCCATTGAAACTTTTCAAATCCCTCTCAAAACTGTTGAAATTCTGTTGAAGCTTTTAAAATTCTCTCTAGAATTTTCAAAATCCATGTCCACATCTTTAAAATTTCATGTCAAAATTGCTAAAATTCCAGTTGAAATTTTTTCAAAGTCCCTTAAAAATTTTCCAATTTTCGTCCCAATTCTTCCCATTCCCATTGAAACTTTTCAAATCCCTCTCAAAACTGTGGAAATTCTCTTGAAACTTTTAAAATTCTCTCTAGAATTTTCAAAATCCACTTCAACATGTTTACAATTTCACGTCAAAATTGCTAAAATTCCAGTTGAAATTTTTTCAAAGTCCCTTAAAAATTTTCCAATTTTCGTCCCAATTCTTCCCATTCCCATTGAAACTTTTCAAATCCCTCTCAAAACTGTGGAAATTCTCTTGAAGCTTTTAAAATTCTCTCTAGAATTTTCAAAATCCACTTCAACATGTTTACAATTTCACGTCAAAATTGCTAAAATTCCAGTTGAAATTTTTTCAAAGTCCCTTAAAAATTTTCCAATTTTCGTCCCAATTCTTCCCATTCCCATTGAAACTTTTCAAATCCCTCTCAAAACTGTTGAAATTCTCTTGAGGCTTTTAAAATTCTCTCTAGAATTTTCAAAATCCACTTCAACATGTTTACAATTTCACGTCAAAATTGCTAAAATTCTAGTTGAAATTTTTTCAAAGTCCCTTAAAAATTTTCCAGTTTTCGTCCCAATTCTTCCCATTCCCATTGAAACTTTTCAAATCCCTCTCAAAACTGTTGAAATCCTATTGAAAGTTTGAAACTTCTCTCTAGAATTTTCAAAATCCACTTCAACATGTTTACAATTTCACGTCAAAATTGCTAAAATTCCAGTTGAAATTTTTTCAAAGTCCCTTAAAAATTTTCCAATTTTCGTCCCAATTCTTCCCATTCCCATTGAAACTTTTCAAATCCCTCTCAAAACTGTTGAAATTCTGTTGAAGCTTTTAAAATTCTCTCTAGAATTTTCAAAATCCACTTCAACATGTTTACAATTTTACGTCAAAATTGCTAAAATTCCAGTTGAAATTTTTTCAAAGTCCCTTCAAAACTTTCCAATTTTCGTCCCAATTCTTCCCATTCCCATTGAAACTTTTCAAATCCCTCTCAAAACTGTTGAAATTCTGTTGAAGCTTTTAAAATTCTCTCTAGAATTTTCAAAATCCATGTCCACATGTTTACAATTTCGCGTCAAAATTGCTAAAATTCCAGTTGAAATTTTTTCAGAGTCCCTTAAAATTTTCCAGTTTTCGTCCCAATTCTTCCCATTCCCATTGAAACTTTTGAAATCCCTCTCAAAATTGTTGAAATCCTATTGAAAGTTTGAAACTTCTCTCTAGAATTTTCAAAATCCATGTCCACATCTTTACAATTGCACGTCAAAATTGCTAAAATTCCAGTTGAAATTTTTTCAAAGTCCCTTAAAAATTTTCCAATTTTCGTCCCAATTCTTCCCATTCCCATTGAAACTTTTCAAATCCCTCTCAAAACTGTTGAAATATCCTTGAAACTTTTAAAATTCTCTCTAGAATTTTCAAAATCCACTTCAACATGTTTACAATTTCACGTCAAAATTGCTAAAATTCCAGTTGAAATTTTTTCAAAGTCCCTTAAAAATTTTCCAATTTTCGTCCCAATTCTTCCCATTCCCATTGAAACTTTTCAAATCCCTCTCAAAACTGTTGAAATTCTCTTGAGGCTTTTAAAATTCTCTCTAGAATTTTCAAAATCCACTTCAACATGTTTACAATTTCACGTCAAAATTGCTAAAATTCTAGTTGAAATTTTTTCAAAGTCCCTTAAAAATTTTCCAGTTTTCGTCCCAATTCTTCCCATTCCCATTGAAACTTTTCAAATCCCTCTCAAAACTGTTGAAGTTCTGTTGAAGCTTTTAAAATTCTCTCTAGAATTTTCAAAATCCATGTCCACAGGTTTACAATTGCACGTCAAAATTGCTAAAATTCCAGTTGAAATTTTTTCAAAGTCCCTTAAAAATTTTCCAATTTTCGTCCCAATTCTTCCCATTCCCATTGAAACTTTTCAAATCCCTCTCAAAACTGTTGAAATTCTGTTGAAGCTTTTAAAATTCTCTCTAGAATTTTCAAAATCCATGTCCACAGGTTTACAATTGCACGTCAAAATTGCTAAAATTCCAGTTGAAATTTTTTCAAAGTCCCTTCAAAATTTTCCAATTTTCGTCCCAGTTCTTCCCATTCCCATTGAAACTTTTCAAATCCCTCTCAAAACTGTTGAAATTCTCTTGAAAGTTAGAAACTTCTCTCTAGAATTTTCAAAATCCATGTCCACATTTTTACAATTTCACGTCAAAATTGCTAAAATTCCAGTTGAAATTTTTTCAAAGTCCCTTAAAAATTTTCCAATTTTCGTCCCAATTCTTCCCATTCCCATTGAAACTTTTCAAATCCCTCTCAAAACTGTGGAAATTCTCTTGAAGCTTTTAAAATTCTCTCTAGAATTTTCAAAATCCATGTCCACATCTTTACAATTTCATGTCAAAATTGCTAAAATTCCAGTTGAAATTTTTTCAAAGTCCCTTAAAAATTTTCCAATTTTCGTCCCAATTCTTCCCATTCCCATTGAAACTTTTCAAATCCCTCTCAAAACTGTTGAAATTCTCTTGAAAGTTAGAAACTTCTCTCTAGAATTTTCAAAATCCATGTCCACATGTTTACAATTTCACGTCAAAATTGCTAAAATTCCAGTTGAAATTTTTTCAAAGTCCCTTAAAAATTTTCCAATTTTCGTCCCAATTCTTCCCATTCCCATTGAAACTTTTCAAATCCCTCTCAAAACTGTTGAAATTCTGTTGAAGCTTTTAAAATTCTCTCTAGAATTTTCAAAATCCATGTCCACATCTTTACAATTTCATGTCAAAATTGCTAAAATTCCAGTTGAAATTTTTTCAAAGTCCCTTAAAAATTTTCCAATTTTCGTCCCAATTCTTCCCATTCCCATTGAAACTTTTCAAATCCCTCTCAAAACTGCGGAAATTCTCTTGAAACTTTTAAAATTCTCTCTAGAATTTTCCAAATCCACCTCAACATGTTTACAATTTCACGTCAAAATTGCTAAAATTCCAGTTGAAATTTTTTCAAAGTCCCTTCAAAATTTTCCAATTTTCATCCCAATTCTTCCCATTCCCATTGAAACTTTTCAAATCCCTCTCAAAACTGTTGAAATTCTGTTGAAGCTTTTAAAATTCTCTCTAGAATTTTCAAAATCCATGTCCACATCTTTACAATTTCATGTCAAAATTGCTAAAATTCCAGTTGAAATTTTTTCAAAGTCCCTTAAAAATTTTCCAATTTTCGTCCCAATTCTTCCCATTCCCATTGAAACTTTTCAAATCCCTCTCAAAACTGTGGAAATTCTCTTGAAACTTTTAAAATTCTCTCTAGAATTTTCAAAATCCACTTCAACATGTTTACAATTTCGCGTCAAAATTGCTAAAATTCCAGTTGAAATTTTTTCAAAGTCCCTTAAAAATTTTCCAATTTTCGTCCCAATTCTTCCCATTCCCATTGAAACTTTTCAAATCCCTCTCAAAACTGTGGAAATTCTCTTGAAGCTTTTAAAATTCTCTCTAGAATTTTCAAAATCCACTTCAACATGTTTACAATTTCACGTCAAAATTGCTAAAATTCCAGTTGAAATTTTTTCAAAGTCCCTTAAAAATTTTCCAATTTTCGTCCCAATTCTTCCCATTCCCATTGAAACTTTTCAAATCCCTCTCAAAACTGTTGAAATTCTCTTGAGGCTTTTAAAATTCTCTCTAGAATTTTCAAAATCCACTTCAACATGTTTACAATTTCACGTCAAAATTGCTAAAATTCTAGTTGAAATTTTTTCAAAGTCCCTTAAAAATTTTCCAGTTTTCGTCCCAATTCTTCCCATTCCCATTGAAACTTTTCAAATCCCTCTCAAAACTGTTGAAATCCTATTGAAAGTTTGAAACTTCTCTCTAGAATTTTCAAAATCCATGTCCACAGGTTTACAATTGCACGTCAAAATTGCTAAAATTCCAGTTGAAATTTTTTCAAAGTCCCTTAAAAATTTTCCAATTTTCGTCCCAATTCTTCCCATTCCCATTGAAACTTTTCAAATCCCTCTCAAAACTGTTGAAATTCTGTTGAAGCTTTTAAAATTCTCTCTAGAATTTTCAAAATCCACTTCAACATGTTTACAATTTTACGTCAAAATTGCTAAAATTCCAGTTGAAATTTTTTCAAAGTCCCTTCAAAATTTTCCAATTTTCGTCCCAATTCTTCCCATTCCCATTGAAACTTTTCAAATCCCTCTCAAAACTGTTGAAATTCTGTTGAAGCTTTTAAAATTCTCTCTAGAATTTTCAAAATCCATGTCCACATGTTTACAATTTCGCGTCAAAATTGCTAAAATTCCAGTTGAAATTTTTTCAGAGTCCCTTAAAATTTTCCAGTTTTCGTCCCAATTCTTCCCATTCCCATTGAAACTTTTGAAATCCCTCTCAAAATTGTTGAAATCCTATTGAAAGTTTGAAACTTCTCTCTAGAATTTTCAAAATCCATGTCCACAGGTTTACAATTGCACGTCAAAATTGCTAAAATTCCAGTTGAAATTTTTTCAAAGTCCCTTAAAAATTTTCCAATTTTCGTCCCAATTCTTCCCATTCCCATTGAAACTTTTCAAATCCCTCTCAAAACTGTTGAAATTCTGTTGAAGCTTTTAAAATTCTCTCTAGAATTTTCAAAATCCATGTCCACATCTTTACAATTTCACGTCAAAATTGCTAAAATTCCAGTTGAAATTTTTTCAAAGTCCCTTCAAAATTTTCCAATTTTCGTCCCAATTCTTCCCATTCCCATTGAAACTTTTCAAATCCCTCTCAAAACTGTTGAAATCCTATTGAAAGTATGAAACTTCTCTCTAGAATTTTCAAAATCCATGTCCACAGGTTTACAATTGCACGTCAAAATTGCTAAAATTCCAGTTGAAATGTTTTCAAAGTCCCTTAAAAATTTTCCAATTTTCGTCCCAATTCTTCCCATTCCCATTGAAACTTTTCAAATCCCTCTCAAAACTGTTGAAATTCTGTTGAAACTTTTTAAATTCTCTCTAGAATTTTCAAAATCCATGTCTACAGGTTTGCAATTTCACGTCAAAATTGCTAAAATTCCAGTTGAAATTTTTTCAAAGTCCCTTAAAAATTTTCCAATTTTCGTCCCAATTCTTCCCATTCCCATTGAAACTTTTCAAATCCCTCTCAAAACTGTTGAAATCCTATTGAATGTTTGAAACTTCTCTCTAGAATTTTCAAAATCCATGTCCACATGTTTCCAACTTCATGTCAAAATTGCTAAAATTCTAGTTGAAATTTTTTCAAAGTCCCTTAAAAATTTTCCAATTTTCGTCCCAATTCTTCCCATTCCCATTGAAACTTTTCAAATCCCTCTCAAAACTGTTGAAATTCTGTTGAAGCTTTTAAAATTCTCTCTAGAATTTTCAAAATCCACTTCAACATGTTTACAATTTCATGTCAAAATTGCTAAAATTCCAGTTGAAATTTTTTCAAAGTCCCTTAAAAATTTTCCAATTTTCATCCCAATTCTTCCCATTCCCATTGAAACTTTTCAAATCCCTCTCAAAACTGTGGAAATTCTCTTGAAGCTTTTAAAATTCTCTCTAGAATTTTCAAAATCCATGTCCACATCTTTACAATTACACGTCAAAATTGCTAAAATTCCAGTTGAAATTTTTTCAAAGTCCCTTCAAAATTTTCCAATTTTCGTCCCAATTCTTCCCATTCCCATTGAAACTTTTCAAATCCCTCTCAAAACTGTTGAAATCCTATTGAATGTTTGAAACTTCTCTCTAGAATTTTCAAAATCCATGTCCACGTTTCCAACTTCATGTCAAAATTGCTAAAATTCCAGTTGAAATTTTTTCCAAGTCCCTCCAAAATTTTCCAATTTTCGTCCCAATTCTTCCCATTCCCATTGAAACTTTTCAAATCCCTCTCAAAACTGTTGAAATCCTATTGAAACTTTTAAAATTCTCTCTAGAATTTTCAAAATCCACTTCAACATGTTTACAATTTCATGTCAAAATTGCTAAAATTCCAGTTGAAATTTTTTCAAAGTCCCTTAAAAGTTTTCCAATTTTCATCCCAATTCTTCCCATTCCCATTGAAACTTTTCAAATCCCTCTCAAAACTGTTGAAATCCTATTGAATGTTTGAAACTTCTCTCTAGAATTTTCAAAATCCATGTCCACATGTTTCCAACTTCATGTCAAAATTGCTAAAATTCTAGTTGAAATTTTTTCAAAGTCCCTTAAAAATTTTCCAATTTTCGTCCCAATTCTTCCCATTCCCATTGAAACTTTTCAAATCCCTCTCAAAACTGTTGAAATTCTCTTGAAGCTTTTAAAATTCTCTCTAGAATTTTCAAAATCCATGTCCACATCTTTACAATTACACGTCAAAATTGCTAAAATTCCAGTTGAAATTTTTTCAAAGTCCCTTCAAAATTTTCCAATTTTCATCCCAATTCTTCCCATTCCCATTGAAACTTTTCAAATCCCTCTCAAAACTGTTGAAATTCTCTTGAAGCTTTTAAAATTCTCTCTAGAATTTTCAAAATCCATGTCCACATCTTTACAATTACACGTCAAAATTGCTAAAATTCCAGTTGAAATTTTTTCAAAGTCCCTTCAAAATTTTCCAATTTTCGTCCCAATTCTTCCCATTCCCATTGAAACTTTTCAAATCCCTCTCAAAACTGTTGAAATCCTATAGAAAGTTTGAAACTTCTCCTAGAATTTTCAAAATCCATGTCCACATGTTTACAATTTCGCGTCAAAATTGCTAAAATTCCAGTTGAAATTTTTTCCAAGTCCCTTAAAAATTTTCCAATTTTCGTCCCAATTCTTCCCATTCCCATTGAAACTTTTCAAATCCCTCTCAAAACTGTTGAAATCCTATTGAAAGTATGAAACTTTTCTCTAGAATTTTCAAAATCCATGTCCACAGGTTTACAATTTCACGTCAAAATTGCTAAAATTCCAGTTGAAATTTTTTCCAAGTCCCTTAAAAATTTTCCAATTTTCATCCCAATTCTTCCCATTCCCATTGAAACTTTTCAAATCCCTCTCAAAACTGTTGAAATTCTGTTGAAACTTTTTAAATTCTCTCTAGAATTTTCAAAATCCATGTCTACAGGTTTACAATTTCACGTCAAAATTGCTAAAATTCCAGTTGAAATTTTTTCAAAGTCCCTTAAAAATTTTCCAATTTTCGTCCCAATTCTTCCCATTCCCATTGAAACTTTTCAAATCCCTCTCAAAACTGTTGAAATCCTATTGAATGTTAGAAACTTCTCTCTAGAATTTTCAAAATCCATGTCCACATGTTTCCAACTTCATGTCAAAATTGCTAAAATTCTAGTTGAAATTTTTTCAAAGTCCCTTAAAAATTTTCCAATTTTCGTCCCAATTCTTCCCATTCCCATTGAAACTTTTCAAATCCCTCTCAAAACTGTTGAAATTCTCTTGAAACTTTTAAAATTCTCTCTAGAATTTTCAAAATCCACTTCAACATGTTTACAATTTCATGTCAAAATTGCTAAAATTCCAGTTGAAATTTTTTCAAAGTCCCTTAAAAGTTTTCCAATTTTCATCCCAATTCTTCCCATTCCCATTGAAACTTTTCAAATCCCTCTCAAAACTGTTGAAATTCTGTTGAGGCTTTTAAAATTCTCTAGAATTTTCAAAATCCATGTCCACAGGTTTACAATTTCACGTCAAAATTGCTAAAATTCCAGTTGAAATTTTTTCAAAGTCCCTTAAAAATTTTCCAATTTTCGTCCCAATTCTTCCCATTCCCATTGAAACTTTTCAAATCCCTCTCAAAACTGTGGAAAATCTCTTGAAGCTTTTAAAATTCTCTCTAGAATTTTCAAAACCCACTTCAACATGTTTACAATTTCACGTCAAAATTGCTAAAATTCCAGTTGAAATTTTTTCAAAGTCCCTTCAAAATTTTCCAATTTTCGTCCCAATTCTTCCCATTCCCATTGAAACTTTTCAAATCCCTCTCAAAACTGTTGAAATTCTGTTGAAGCTTTTAAAATTCTCTCTAGAATTTTCAAAATCCATGTGTACAGGTTTACAATTTCACGTCAAAATTGCTAAAATTCCAGTTGAAATTTTTTCAAAGTCCCTTAAAAATTTTCCAATTTTCGTCCCAATTCTTCCCATTCCCATTGAAACTTTTCAAATCCCTCTCAAAACTGTTGAAATCCTATTGAATGTTTGAAACTTCTCTCTAGAATTTTCAAAATCCATGCCCACATGTTTCCAACTTCATGTCAAAATTGCTAAAATTCTAGTTGAAATTTTTTCAAAGTCCCTTAAAAATTTTCCAATTTTCGTCCCAATTCTTCCCATTCCCATTGAAACTTTTCAAATCCCTCTCAAAACTGTTGAAATTCTCTTGAAACTCTTAAAATTCTCTCTAGAATTTTCAAAATCCACTTCAACATGTTTACAATTTCATGTCAAAATTGCTAAAATTCCAGTTGAAATTTTTTCAAAGTCCCTTAAAAGTTTTCCAATTTTCATCCCAATTCTTCCCATTCCCATTGAAACTTTTCAAATCCCTCTCAAAACTGTTGAAATTCTCTTGAAGCTTTTAAAATTCTCTCTAGAATTTTCAAAATCCATGTCCACATGTTTCCAACTTCATGTCAAAATTGCTAAAATTCCAGTTGAAATTTTTTCAAAGTCCCTTAAAAATTTTCCAATTTTCGTCCCAATTCTTCCCATTCCCATTGAAACTTTTCAAATCCCTCTCAAAACTGTTGAAATTCTCTTGAAAGTTAGAAACTTCTCTCTAGAATTTTCAAAATCCATGTCCACATGTTTACAATTTTACGTCAAAATTGCTAAAATTCCAGTTGAAATTTTTTCCAAGTCCCTTAAAAATTTTCCAATTTTCGTCCCAATTCTTCCCATTCCCATTGAAACTTTTCAAATCCCTCTCAAAACTGTTGAAATTCTATTGAAAGTATGAAACTTCTCTCTAGAATTTTCAAAATCCACTTCAACATGTTTACAATTTCATGTCAAAATTGCTAAAATTCCAGTTGAAATTTTTTCAAAGTCCCTTCAAAATTTTCCAATTTTCGTCCCAGTTCTACCCATTCCCATTGAAACTTTTCAAATCCCTCTCAAAACTGTTGAAATTCTCTTGAAGCTTTTAAAATTCTCTCTAGAATTTTCAAAATCCATGTCCACATCTTTACAATTACACGTCAAAATTGCTAAAATTCCAGTTGAAATTTTTTCAAAGTCCCTTCAAAATTTTGCAATTTTCGTCCCAATTCTTCCCATTCCCATTGAAACTTTTCAAATCCCACTCAAAACTGTTGAAATCCTATTGAATGTTTGAAACTTCTCTCTAGAATTTTCAAAATCCATGTCCACATGTTTCCAACTTCATGTCAAAATTGCTAAAATTCTAGTTGAAATTTTTTCAAAGTCCCTTAAAAATTTTCCAATTTTCGTCCCAATTCTTCCCATTCCCATTGAAACTTTTCAAATCCCTCTCAAAACTGTTGAAATTCTCTTGAAACTTTTAAAATTCTCTCTAGAATTTTCAAAATCCACTTCAACATGTTTACAATTTCATGTCAAAATTGCTAAAATTCCAGTTGAAATTTTTTCAAAGTCCCTTAAAAGTTTTCCAATTTTCATCCCAATTCTTCCCATTCCCATTGAAACTTTTCAAATCCCTCTCAAAACGGTTGAAATTCTGTTGAAGCTTTTAAAATTCTCTCTAGAATTTTCAAAATCCATGTCCACATCTTTACAATTACACGTCAAAATTGCTAAAATTCCAGTTGAAATTTTTTCAAAGTCCCTTAAAAATTTTCCAATTTTCGTCCCAGTTCTTCCCATTCCCATTGAAACTTTTCAAATCCCTCTCAAAACTGTTGAAATCCTATAGAAAGTTTGAAACTTCTCTCTAGAATTTTCAAAATCCATGTCCACATGTTTAAAATTTCGCGTCAAAATTGCTAAAATTCCAGTTGAAATTTTTTCCAAGTCCCTTAAAAATTTTCCAATTTTCGTCCCAATTCTTCCCATTCCCATTGAAACTTTTCAAATCCCTCTCAAAACTGTTGAAATCCTATTGAAAGTATGAAACTTCTCTCTAGAATTTTCAAAATCCATGTCCACAGGTTTACAATTGCACGTCAAAATTGCTAAAATTCCAGTTGAAATTTTTTCAAAGTCCCTTAAAATTTTTCCAATTTTCGTCCCAATTCTTCCCATTCCCATTGAAACTTTTCAAATCCCTCTCAAAACTGTTGAAATCCTATTGAATGTTTGAAACTTCTCTCTAGAATTTTCAAAATCCATGTCCACATGTTTCCAACTTCATGTCAAAATTGCTAAAATTCTAGTTGAAATTTTTTCAAAGTCCCTTAAAAATTTTCCAATTTTCATCCCAGTTCTTCCCATTCCCATTGAAACTTTTCAAATCCCTCTCAAAACTGTTGAAATTCTCTTGAAACTTTTAAAATTCTCTCTAGAATTTTCAAAATCCACTTCAACATGTTTACAATTTCATTTCAAAATTGCTAAAATTCCAGTTGAAATTTTTTCAAAGTCCCTTAAAAATTTTCCAATTTTCGTCCCAATTCTTCCCATTCCCATTGAAACTTTTCAAATCCCTCTCAAAACTGTGGAAGTTCTCTTGAAGCTTTTAAAATTCTCTCTAGAATTTTCAAAATCCATGTCCACATCTTTACAATTACACGTCAAAATTGCTAAAATTCCAGTTGAAATTTTTTCAAAGTCCCTTCAAAATTTTCCAATTTTCGTCCCAATTCTTCCCATTCCCATTGAAACTTTTCAAATCCCTCTCAAAACTGTTGAAATCCTATTGAATGTTTGAAACTTCTCTCTAGAATTTTCAAAATCCATGTCCACATGTTTCCAACTTCATGTCAAAATTGCTAAAATTCTAGTTGCAATTTTTTCAAAGTCCCTTAAAAATTTTCCAATTTTTGTCCCAATTCTTCCCATTCCCATTGAAACTTTTCAAATCCCTCTCAAAACTGTTGAAATCCTATTGAAAGTTTGAAACTTCTCTCTAGAATTTTCAAAATCCATGTCCACATGTTTACAATTTCACGTGAGAAAATTGCTAAAATTCCAGTTGAAATTTTTTCAAAGTCCCTTCAAAATTTTCCAATTTTCGTCCCAGTTCTTCCCATTCCCATTGAAACTTTTCAAATCCCTCTCAAAACTGTGGAAATTCTCTTGAAGCTTTTAAAATTCTCTCTAGATTTTTTAAAATCCACTTCAACATGTTTACAATTTCACGTCAAAATTGCTAAAATTCCAGTTGAAATTTTTTCAAAGTCCCTTAAAAATTTTCCAATTTTCGTCCCAATTCTTCCCATTCCCATTGAAACTTTTCAAATCCCTCTCAAAACTGTGGAAATTCTCTTGAGGCTTTTAAAATTCTCTCTAGAATTTTCAAAATCCACTTCAACATGTTTACAATTTCACGTCAAAATTGCTAAAATTCTAGTTGAAATTTTTTCAAAGTCCCTTAAAAATTTTCCAGTTTTCGTCCCAATTCTTCCCATTCCCATTGAAACTTTTCAAATCCCTCTCAAAACTGTGGAAATCCTATTGAAAGTTTGAAACTTCTCTCTAGAATTTTCAAAATCCATGTCCACAGGTTTACAATTTCACGTCAAAATTGCTAAAATTCCAGTTGAAATTTTTTCAAAGTCCGTTCAAAATTTTCCAATTTTCGTCCCAATTCTTCCCATTCCCATTGAAACTTTTCAAATCCCTCTCAAAACTGTTGAAGTTCTGTTGAAGCTTTTAAAATTCTCTCTAGAATTTTCAAAATCCATGTCCACAGGTTTACAATTGCACGTCAAAATTGCTAAAATTCCAGTTGAAATTTTTTCAAAGTCCCTTAAAAATTTTCCAATTTTCGTCCCAATTCTTCCCATTCCCATTGAAACTTTTCAAATCCCTCTCAAAACTGTTGAAATTCTGTTGAAGCTTTTAAAATTCTCTCTAGAATTTTCAAAATCCATGTCCACAGGTTTACAATTGCACGTCAAAATTGCTAAAATTCCAGTTGAAATTTTTTCAAAGTCCCTTAAAAATTTTCCAATTTTCGTCCCAATTCTTCCCATTCCCATTGAAACTTTTCAAATCCCTCTCAAAACTGTGGAAATTCTCTTGAAACTTTTAAAATTCTCTCTAGAATTTTCAAAATCCACTTCAACATGTTTACAATTTCATGTCAAAATTGCTAAAATTCCAGTTGAAATTTTTTCAAAGTCCCTTAAAAATTTTCCAATTTTCGTCCCAATTCTTCCCATTCCCATTGAAACTTTTCAAATCCCTCTCAAAACTGTTGAAATCCTATTGAAAGTATGAAACTTCTCTCTAGAATTTTCAAAATCCATGTCCACAGGTTTACAATTGCACGTCAAAATTGCTAAAATTCCAGTTGAAATTTTTTCAAAGTCCCTTAAAAATTTTCCAATTTTCGTCCCAATTCTTCCCATTCCCATTGAAACTTTTCAAATCCCTCTCAAAACTGTTGAAATTCTGTTGAAGCTTTTAAAATTCTCTCTAGAATTTTCAAAATCCATGTCCACAGGTTTACAATTGCACGTCAAAATTGCTAAAATTCCAGTTGAAATTTTTTCAAAGTCCCTTAAAAATTTTCCAATTTTCGTCCCAATTCTTCCCATTCCCATTGAAACTTTTCAAATCCCTCTCAAAACTGTGGAAATTCTCTTGAAACTTTTAAAATTCTCTCTAGAATTTTCAAAATCCACTTCAACATGTTTACAATTTCATGTCAAAATTGCTAAAATTCCAGTTGAAATTTTTTCAAAGTCCCTTAAAAATTTTCCAATTTTCGTCCCAATTCTTCCCATTCCTATTGAAACTTTTCAAATCCCTCTCAAAACTGTTGAAATCCTATTGAAAGTTTGAAACTTCTCTCTAGAATTTTCAAAATCCACTTCAACATGTTTACAATTTCACGTCAAAATTGCTAAAATTCCAGTTGAAATTTTTTCGAAGTCCCTTAAAAATTTTCCAATTTTCGTCCCAATTCTTCCCATTCCCATTGAAACTTTTCAAATCCCTCTCAAAACTGTTGAAATCCTATTGAAAGTATGAAACTTCTCTCTAGAATTTTCAAAATCCATGTCCACAGGTTTACAATTGCACGTCAAAATTGCTAAAATTCCAGTTGAAATTTTTTCAAAGTCCCTTAAAAATTTTCCAATTTTCGTCCCAATTCTTCCCATTCCCATTGAAACTTTTCAAATCCCTCTCAAAACTGTGGAAATCCTATTGAAAGTTTGAAACTTCTCTCTAGAATTTTCAAAATCCATGTCCACAGGTTTACAATTTCACGTCAAAATTGCTAAAATTCCAGTTGAAATTTTTTCAAAGTCCCTTAAAAATTTTCCAATTTTCGTCCCAATTCTTCCCATTCCCATTGAAACTTTTCAAATCCCTCTCAAAACTGTGGAAATTCTCTTGAAGCTTTTAAAATTCTCTCTAGAATTTTCAAAATCCACTTCAACATTTTTACAATTTCACATCAAAATTGCTAAAATTCCAGTTGAAATTTTTTCAAAGTCCCTTAAAAATTTTCCAATTTTCGTCCCAATTCTTCCCATTCCCATTGAAACTTTCCAAATCCCTCTCAAAACTGTTGAAATTCTCTTGAAGCTTTTAAAATTCTCTCTAGAATTTTCAAAATCCACTTCAACATGTTTACAATTTCACGTCAAAATTGCTAAAATTCCAGTTGAAATTTTTTTCAAAGTCCCTTCAAAATTTTCCAATTTTCGTCCCAATTCTTCCCATTCCCATTGAAACTTTTCAAATCCCTCTCAAAACTGTTGAAATTCTGTTGAAACTTTTAAACTTTTCTCTAGAATTTTCAAAACCCACTTCAACATGTTTACAATTTCACGTCAAAATTGCTAAAATTCCAGTTGAAATTTTTTCAAAGTCCCTTCAAAATTTTCCAATTTTCGTCCCAGTTCTTCCCATTCCCATTGAAACTTTTCAAATCCCTCTCAAAACTGTGGAAATTCTCTTGAAGCTTTTAAAATTCTCTCTAGATTTTTTAAAATCCACTTCAACATGTTTACAATTTCACGTCAAAATTGCTAAAATTCCAGTTGAAATTTTTTCAAAGTCCCTTAAAAATTTTCCAATTTTCGTCCCAATTCTTCCCATTCCCATTGAAACTTTTCAAATCCCTCTCAAAACTGTGGAAATTCTCTTGAGGCTTTTAAAATTCTCTCTAGAATTTTCAAAATCCACTTCAACATGTTTACAATTTCACGTCAAAATTGCTAAAATTCTAGTTGAAATTTTTTCAAAGTCCCTTAAAAATTTTCCAGTTTTCGTCCCAATTCTTCCCATTCCCATTGAAACTTTTCAAATCCCTCTCAAAACTGTGGAAATCCTATTGAAAGTTTGAAACTTCTCTCTAGAATTTTCAAAATCCATGTCCACAGGTTTACAATTTCACGTCAAAATTGCTAAAATTCCAGTTGAAATTTTTTCAAAGTCCGTTCAAAATTTTGCAATTTTCGTCCCAATTCTTCCCATTCCCATTGAAACTTTTCAAATCCCTCTCAAAACTGTTGAAGTTCTGTTGAAGCTTTTAAAATTCTCTCTAGAATTTTCAAAATCCATGTCCACAGGTTTACAATTGCACGTCAAAATTGCTAAAATTCCAGTTGAAATTTTTTCAAAGTCCCTTAAAAATTTTCCAATTTTCGTCCCAATTCTTCCCATTCCCATTGAAACTTTTCAAATCCCTCTCAAAACTGTTGAAATTCTGTTGAAGCTTTTAAAATTCTCTCTAGAATTTTCAAAATCCATGTCCACAGGTTTACAATTGCACGTCAAAATTGCTAAAATTCCAGTTGAAATTTTTTCAAAGTCCCTTCAAAATTTTCCAATTTTCGTCCCAATTCTTCCCATTCCCATTGAAACTTTTCAAATCCCTCTCAAAACTGTGGAAATTCTCTTGAAACTTTTAAAATTCTCTCTAGAATTTTCAAAATCCACTTCAACATGTTTACAATTTCATGTCAAAATTGCTAAAATTCCAGTTGAAATTTTTTCAAAGTCCCTTAAAAATTTTCCAATTTTCGTCCCAATTCTTCCCATTCCTATTGAAACTTTTCAAATCCCTCTCAAAACTGTTGAAATCCTATTGAAAGTTTGAAACTTCTCTCTAGAATTTTCAAAATCCACTTCAACATGTTTACAATTTCACGTCAAAATTGCTAAAATTCCAGTTGAAATTTTTTCGAAGTCCCTTAAAAATTTTCCAATTTTCGTCCCAATTCTTCCCATTCCCATTGAAACTTTTCAAATCCCTCTCAAAACTGTTGAAATCCTATTGAAAGTATGAAACTTCTCTCTAGAATTTTCAAAATCCATGTCCACAGGTTTACAATTGCATGTCAAAATTGCTAAAATTCCAGTTGAAATTTTTTCAAAGTCCCTTAAAAATTTTCCAATTTTCGTCCCAATTCTTCCCATTCCCATTGAAACTTTTCAAATCCCTCTCAAAACTGTTGAAATCCTATTGAAAGTTTGAAACTTCTCTCTAGAATTTTCAAAATCCATGTCCACAGGTTTACAATTTCACGTCAAAATTGCTAAAATTCCAGTTGAAATTTTTTCAAAGTCCCTTAAAAATTTTCCAATTTTCGTCCCAATTCTTCCCATTCCCATTGAAACTTTTCAAATCCCTCTCAAAACTGTGGAAATTCTCTTGAAGCTTTTAAAATTCTCTCTAGAATTTTCAAAATCCACTTCAACATTTTTACAATTTCACGTCAAAATTGCTAAAATTCCAGTTGAAATTTTTTCAAAGTCCCTTAAAAATTTTCCAATTTTCGTCCCAATTCTTCCCATTCCCATTGAAACTTTCCAAATCCCTCTCAAAACTGTTGAAATTCTCTTGAAGCTTTTAAAATTCTCTCTAGAATTTTCAAAATCCACTTCAACATGTTTACAATTTCACGTCAAAATTGCTAAAATTCCAGTTGAAATTTTTTCAAAGTCCCTTCAAAATTTTCCAATTTTCGTCCCAATTCTTCCCATTCCCATTGAAACTTTTCAAATCCCTCTCAAAACTGTTGAAATTCTGTTGAAACTTTTAAACTTTTCTCTAGAATTTTCAAAACCCACTTCAACATGTTTACAATTTCACGTCAAAATTGCTAAAATTCCAGTTGAAATTTTTTCAAAGTCCCTTCAAAATTTTCCAATTTTCGTCCCAATTCTTCCCATTCCCATTGAAACTTTTCAAATCCCTCTCAACACTGTTGAAATCCTATTGAATGTTAGAAACTTCTCTCTAGAATTTTCAAAATCCATGTCCACATGTTTCCAACTTCATGTCAAAATTGCTAAAATTCCAGTTGAAATTTTTTCAAAGTCCCTTAAAAATTTTCCAATTTTCGTCCCAATTCTTCCCATTCCCATTGAAACTTTTCAAATCCCTCTCAAAACTGTTGAAATTCTGTTGAAGCTTTTAAAATTCTCTCTAGAATTTTCAAAATCCATGTCCACATCTTTACAATTTCATGTCAAAATTGCTAAAATTCCAGTTGAAATTTTTTCAAAGTCCCTTAAAAATTTTCCAATTTTCGTCCCAATTCTTCCCATTCCCATTGAAACTTTTCAAATCCCTCTCAAAACTGTGGAAAGTCTGTTGAAGCTTTTAAAATTCTCTCTAGAATTTTCAAAATCCATGTCCACAGGTTTACAATTTCACGTCAAAATTGCTAAAATTCCAGTTGAAATTTTTTCAAAGTCCCTTCAAAATTTTCCAATTTTCGTTCCAATTCTTCCCATTCCCATTGAAACTTTTCAAATCCCTCTCAAAACTGTGGAAAATCTCTTGAAGCTTTTAAAATTCTCTCTAGAATTTTCAAAATCCATGTCCACAGGTTTACAATTGCACGTCAAAATTGCTAAAATTCCAGTTGAAATTTTTTCAAAGTCCCTTCAAAATTTTCCAATTTTCGTCCCAATTCTTCCCATTCCCATTGAAACTTTTCAAATCCCTCTCAAAACTGTGGAAATTCTCTTGAAACTTTTAAAATTCTCTCTAGAATTTTCAAAATCCACTTCAACATGTTTACAATTTCATGTCAAAATTGCTAAAATTCCAGTTGAAATTTTTTCAAAGTCCCTTAAAAATTTTCCAATTTTCGTCCCAATTCTTCCCATTCCTATTGAAACTTTTCAAATCCCTCTCAAAACTGTTGAAATCCTATTGAAAGTTTGAAACTTCTCTCTAGAATTTTCAAAATCCACTTCAACATGTTACAATTTCACGTCAAAATTGCTAAAATTCCAGTTGAAATTTTTTCGAAGTCCCTTAAAAATTTTCCAATTTTCGTCCCA
>NW_028115849.1:0-43886 GCF_964273445.1 Streptopelia decaocto
ATTGTGAAATTCTGTTGATGCTTTTAAAATTCTCCTAGAATTTCAAAATCCATTCCACATGTTACAATTTCACGTCAAAATTGCTAAAATTCCAGTTGAAATTTTTCAAAGTCCCTTAAAAATTTTCAAAATTTTTGTCCCAATTCTTCCCATTCCCATTGAAACTTTCAAATCCCTCTCAAAATTGTTGAAATTTCTGGTGAAGCTTTAAAATTCTCTCTAGAATTTTCAAAATCATTCCACATGTTTACAATTTCACGTCAAATTGCTAAAATTCAGTTGAAATTTTTTTCAAAGTTCCCTTCAAAATTTTCCAATTTTTGTCCCAATTCTTCCCATTCCCATTGAAACTTTTCAAATCCTCTCAAAATTGTTGAAATTCTGTTGAAGGTTTTAAAATTCTCTCTAGATTTTCAAAATCCACTTCCACATGTTTACAAATTCACGTCAAAATTGCTAAAATTCCAGTTGAAATTTTTTCAAAGTCCTTCAAAATTTTCCAATTTTTGTCCCAATTCTTCCCAATCCATTGAAACTTTTCAAATCCCTCTCAAAATTGTTGAAATTCTGTGAAGCTTTTAAAATTCTCTCTAGAATTTTCAAAATCACTACCACATGTTACAATTTCACGTCAAAATTGCTAAAATTCCAGTTGAAATTTTTTCAAAGTCCCTTCAAAATTTTCCAATTTTTGTCCCAATTCTTCCCATTCCATTGAAACTTTTTCAAATCCCTCTCAAAATTGTTGAAATTCTGTTGAAGCTTTTAAAATTCTCTCTAGAATTTTCAAAATCCATGTCCACATGTTTACAATTTCATGTCAAAATTGCTAAATTCCAGTTGAAATTTTATCAAAGTCCCTTCAAAATTTTCCAATTTTTGTCCCCAATTCTTCCCATTCCCATTGAAACTTTTCAAATCCCTCTCAAAATTGTTGAAATTCTGTTGAAGCTTTTAAAATTCTCCTAGAATTTTCAAAATCCACTTCAACATGTTTACAATTTCACGTCAAAATTGCTAAAATTCCAGTTGAAATTTTCCAAGTCCCTTAAAAATTTTTCCAATTTTTGTCCCAATTCTTCCCATTCCCATTGAAACTTTTCAAATCCCTCTCAAAATTGTTGAAATTCTGTTGAAGCTTTTAAAATTCTCTCTAGAATTTTCAAAAATCCACTTACATGTTTACAATTTCACGTCAAAATTGCTAAAATTCCAGTTGAAATTTTTTCAAAGTCCCTTAAAATTTTCCAATTTTTGTCCCAATTCTTCCCATTCCCATTGAAAACTTTTCAAATCCCTCTCAAAATTGTTGAAATTCTGTTGAAGGTTTTAAAATTCTCTCTAGAATTTTCAAAATCCACTTCAACATGTTTACAATTTCACGTCAAAATTGCTAAAATTCCAGTTGAAATTTTTTCAAAGTCCCTTCAAAATTTTCCAATTTTTGTCCCAATTCTTCCCATTCCCATTGAAACTTTTCAAATCCCTCTCAAAATTGTTGAAATTCTGTTGAGGTTTTAAAATTCTCTCTAGAATTTTCAAAATCCACTTCAACATGTTTACAATTTCACGTCAAAATTGCTAAAATTCCAGTTGAAATTTTTTCAAAGTCCCTTAAAAATTTTCCAATTTTTGTCCCAATTCTTCCCATTCCCATTGAAACTTTTCAAATCCCTCTCAAAATTGTTGAAATTCTGTTGAAGCTTTTAAAATTCTCTCTAGAATTTTCAAAATCCATGTCCACATGTTTACAATTTCACGTCAAAATTGCTAAAATTCCAGTTGAAATTTTTTCAAAGTCCCTTCAAAATTTTCCAATTTTTGTCCCAATTCTTCCCATTCCCATTGAAACTTTTCAAATCCCTCTCAAAATTGTTGAAATTCTGTTGAAGCTTTTAAAATTCTCTCTAGAATTTTCAAAATCCATGTCCACATGTTTACAATTTCACGTCAAAATTGCTAAAATTCCAGTTGAAATTTTTTCAAAGTCCCTTCAAAATTTTCCAATTTTTGTCCCAATTCTTCCCATTCCCATTGAAACTTTTCAAATCCCTCTCAAAATTGTTGAAATTCTGTTGAAGCTTTTCAAATTCTCTCTAGAATTTTCAAAATCCACTACCACATGTTTACAATTTCACGTCAAAATTGCTAAAATTCCAGTTGAAATTTTTTCAAAGTCCCTTAAAAATTTTCCAATTTTTGTCCCAATTCTTCCCATTCCCATTGAAACTTTTCAAATCCCTCTAAAAATTGTTGAAATTCTCTTGAAGCTTTTAAAATTCTCCCTAGAATTTTCAAAATCCACTTCAACATGTTTACAATTTCACGTCAAAATTGCTAAAATTCCAGTTGAAATTTTTTCAAAGTCCCTTAAAAATTTTCCAATTTTTGTCCCAATTCTTCCCATTCCCATTGAAACTTTTCAAATCCCTCTCAAAATTGTTGAAATTCTGTTGAAGCTTTTAAAATTCTCTCTAGAATTTTCAAAATCCATGTCCACATGTTTACAATTTCACGTCAAAATTGCTAAAATTCCAGTTGAAATTTTTTCAAAGTCCCTTCAAAATTTTCCAATTTTTGTCCCAATTCTTCCCATTCCCATTGAAACTTTTCAAATCCCTCTCAAAATTGTTGAAATTCTGTTGAAGCTTTTAAAATTCTCTCTAGAATTTTCAAAATCCATGTCCACATGTTTACAATTTCACCTCAAAATTGCTAAAATTCCAGTTGAAATTTTTTCAAAGTCCCTTCAAAATTTTCCAATTTTTGTCCCAATTCTTCCCATTCCCATTGAAACTTTTCAAATCCCTCTCAAAATTGTTGAAATTCTGTTGAAGGTTTTAAAATTCTCTCTAGAATTTTCAAAATCCACTTCAACATGTTTACAATTTCACGTCAAAATTGCTAAAATTCCAGTTGAAATTTTTTCAAAGTCCCTTCAAAATTTTCCAATTTTTGTCCCAATTCTTCCCATTCCCATTGAAACTTTTCAAATCCCTCTCAAAATTGTTGAAATTCTGTTGAAGCTTTTAAAATTCTCTCTAGAATTTTCAAAATCCACTACCACATGTTTACAATTTCACGTCAAAATTGCTAAAATTCCAGTTGAAATTTTTTCAAAGTCCCTTCAAAATTTTCCAATTTTTGTCCCAATTCTTCCCATTCCCATTGAAACTTTTCAAATCCCTCTCAAAATTGTTGAAATTCTGTTGAAGCTTTTAAAATTCTCTCTAGAATTTTCAAAATCCACTACCACATGTTTACAATTTCACGTCAAAATTGCTAAAATTCCAGTTGAAATTTTTTCAAAGTCCCTTCAAAATTTTCCAATTTTTGTCCCAATTCTTCCCATTCCCATTGAAACTTTTCAAATCCCTCTCAAAATTGTTGAAATTCTGTTGAAGCTTTTAAAATTCTCTCTAGAATTTTCAAAATCCATGTCCACATGTTTACAATTTCACGTCAAAATTGCTAAAATTCCAGTTGAAATTTTTTCAAAGTCCCTTCAAAATTTTCCAATTTTTGTCCCAATTCTTCCCATTCCCATTGAAACTTTTCAAATCCCTCTCAAAATTGTTGAAATTCTGTTGAAGCTTTTCAAATTCTCTCTAGAATTTTCAAAATCCACTACCACATGTTTACAATTTCACGTCAAAATTGCTAAAATTCCAGTTGAAATTTTTTCAAAGTCCCTTAAAAATTTTCCAATTTTTGTCCCAATTCTTCCCATTCCCATTGAAACTTTTCAAATCCCTCTAAAAATTGTTGAAATTCTCTTGAAGCTTTTAAAATTCTCCCTAGAATTTTCAAAATCCACTTCAACATGTTTACAATTTCACGTCAAAATTGCTAAAATTCCAGTTGAAATTTTTTCAAAGTCCCTTAAAAATTTTCCAATTTTTGTCCCAATTCTTCCCATTCCCATTGAAACTTTTCAAATCCCTCTCAAAATTGTTGAAATTCTGTTGAAGCTTTTAAAATTCTCTCTAGAATTTTCAAAATCCATGTCCACATGTTTACAATTTCACGTCAAAATTGCTAAAATTCCAGTTGAAATTTTTTCAAAGTCCCTTCAAAATTTTCCAATTTTTGTCCCAATTCTTCCCATTCCCATTGAAACTTTTCAAATCCCTCTCAAAATTGTTGAAATTCTGTTGAAGCTTTTAAAATTCTCTCTAGAATTTTCAAAATCCATGTCCACATGTTTACAATTTCACCTCAAAATTGCTAAAATTCCAGTTGAAATTTTTTCAAAGTCCCTTCAAAATTTTCCAATTTTTGTCCCAATTCTTCCCATTCCCATTGAAACTTTTCAAATCCCTCTCAAAATTGTTGAAATTCTCTTGAAGCTTTTAAAATTCTCTCTAGAATTTTCAAAATCCACTACCACATGTTTACAATTTCACGTCAAAATTGCTAAAATTCCAGTTGAAATTTTTTCAAAGTCCCTTCAAAATTTTCCAATTTTTGTCCCAATTCTTCCCATTCCCATTGAAACTTTTCAAATCCCTCTCAAAATTGTTGAAATTCTGTTGAAGCTTTTAAAATTCTCTCTAGAATTTTCAAAATCCACTACCACATGTTTACAATTTCACGTCAAAATTGCTAAAATTCCAGTTGAAATTTTTTCAAAGTCCCTTCAAAATTTTCCAATTTTTGTCCCAATTCTTCCCATTCCCATTGAAACTTTTCAAATCCCTCTCAAAATTGTTGAAATTCTGTTGAAGCTTTTAAAATTCTCTCTAGAATTTTCAAAATCCACTACCACATGTTTACAATTTCACGTCAAAATTGCTAAAATTCCAGTTGAAATTTTTTCAAAGTCCCTTCAAAATTTTCCAATTTTTGTCCCAATTCTTCCCATTCCCATTGAAACTTTTCAAATCCCTCTCAAAATTGTTGAAATTCTGTTGAAGCTTTTCAAATTCTCTCTAGAATTTTCAAAATCCACTACCACATGTTTACAATTTCACGTCAAAATTGCTAAAATTCCAGTTGAAATTTTTTCAAAGTCCCTTCAAAATTTTCCAATTTTTGTCCCAATTCTTCCCATTCCCATTGAAACTTTTCAAATCCCTCTCAAAATTGTTGAAATTCTGTTGAAGCTTTTAAAATTCTCTCTAGAATTTTCAAAATCCATGTCCACATGTTTACAATTTCACGTCAAAATTGCTAAAATTCCAGTTGAAATTTTTTCAAAGTCCCTTAAAAATTTTCCAATTTTTGTCCCAATTCTTCCCATTCCCATTGAAACTTTTCAAATCCCTCTCAAAATTGTTGAAATTCTGTTGAAGCTTTTAAAATTCTCTCTAGAATTTTCAAAATCCACTACTACATGTTTACAATTTCACGTAAAAAATGGCTAAAATTCCAGTTGAAATTTTTTCAAAGTCCCTTAAAAATTTTCCAATTTTTGTCCCAATTCTTCCCATTCCCATTGAAACTTTTCAAATCCCTCTCAAAATTGTTGAAATTCTGTTGAAGGTTTTAAAATTCTCTCTAGAATTTTCAAAATCCATGTCCACATGTTTACAATTTCACGTCAAAATTGCTAAAATTCCAGTTGAAATTTTTTCAAAGTCCCTTCAAAATTTTCCAATTTTTGTCCCAATTCTTCCCATTCCCATTGAAACTTTTCAAATCCCTCTAAAAATTGTTGAAATTCTCTTGAAGCTTTTAAAATTCTCTCTAGAATTTTCAAAATCCACTTCAACATGTTTACAATTTCACGTCAAAATTGCTAAAATTCCAGTTGAAATTTTTTCAAAGTCCCTTAAAAATTTTCCAATTTTTGTCCCAATTCTTCCCATTCCCATTGAAACTTTTCAAATCCCTCTCCAAATTGTTGAAATTCTGTTGAAGCTTTTAAAATTCTCTCTAGAATTTTCAAAATCCATGTCCACATGTTTACAATTTCACGTCAAAATTGCTAAAATTCCAGTTGAAATTTTTTCAAAGTCCCTTCAAAATTTTCCAATTTTTGTCCCAATTCTTCCCATTCCCATTGAAACTTTTCAAATCCCTCTCAAAATTGTTGAAATTCTGTTGAAGCTTTTCAAATTCTCTCTAGAATTTTCAAAATCCACTACCACATGTTTACAATTTCACGTCAAAATTGCTAAAATTCCAGTTGAAATTTTTTCAAAGTCCCTTCAAAATTTTCCAATTTTTGTCCCAATTCTTCCCATTCCCATTGAAACTTTTCAAATCCCTCTCAAAATTGTTGAAATTCTGTTGAAGCTTTTAAAATTCTCTCTAGAATTTTCAAAATCCATGTCCACATGTTTACAATTTCACGTCAAAATTGCTAAAATTCCAGTTGAAATTTTTTCAAAGTCCCTTCAAAATTTTCCAATTTTTGTCCCAATTCTTCCCATTCCCATTGAAACTTTTCAAATCCCTCTCAAAATTGTTGAAATTCTGTTGAAGGTTTTAAAATTCTCTCTAGAATTTTCAAAATCCACTACCACATGTTTACAATTTCACGTCAAAATTGCTAAAATTCCAGTTGAAATTTTTTCAAAGTCCCTTCAAAATTTTCCAATTTTTGTCCCAATTCTTCCCATTCCCATTGAAACTTTTCAAATCCCTCTCAAAATTGTTGAAATTCTGTTGAAGCTTTTAAAATTCTCTCTAGAATTTTCAAAATCCATGTCCACATGTTTATAATTTCACGTCAAAATTGCTAAAATTCCAGTTGAAATTTTTTCAAAGTCCCTTAAAAATTTTCCAATTTTTGTCCCAATTCTTCCCATTCCCATTGAAACTTTTCAAATCCCTCTCAAAATTGTTGAAATTCTGTTGAAGCTTTTAAAATTCTCCCTAGAATTTTCAAAATCCACTTCAACATGTTTACAATTTCACGTCAAAATTGCTAAAATTCCAGTTGAAATTTTTTCAAAGTCCCTTAAAAATTTTCCAATTTTTGTCCCAATTCTTCCCATTCCCATTGAAACTTTTCAAATCCCTCTCAAAATTGTTGAAATTCTGTTGAAGCTTTTAAAATTCTCTCTAGAATTTTCAAAATCCACTACCACATGTTTACAATTTCACCTCAAAATTGCTAAAATTCCAGTTGAAATTTTTTCAAAGTCCCTTCAAAATTTTCCAATTTTTGTCCCAATTCTTCCCATTCCCATTGAAACTTTTCAAATCCCTCTCAAAATTGTTGAAATTCTGTTGAAGCTTTTAAAATTCTCTCTAGAATTTTCAAAATCCATGTCCACATGTTTACAATTTCACCTCAAAATTGCTAAAATTCCAGTTGAAATTTTTTCAAAGTCCCTTCAAAATTTTCCAATTTTTGTCCAATTCTTCCCATTCCCATTGAAACTTTTCAAATCCCTCTCCAAATTGTTGAAATTCTGTTGAAGCTTTTAAAATTCTCTCTAGAATTTTCAAAATCCACTACCACATGTTTACAATTTCACGTCAAAATTGCTAAAATTCCAGTTGAAATTTTTTCAAAGTCCCTTCAAAATTTTCCAATTTTTGTCCCAATTCTTCCCATTCCCATTGAAACTTTTCAAATCCCTCTCAAAATTGTTGAAATTCTGTTGAAGCTTTTAAAATTCTCTCTAGAATTTTCAAAATCCACTACCACATGTTTACAATTTCACGTCAAAATTGCTAAAATTCCAGTTGAAATTTTTTCAAAGTCCCTTCAAAATTTTCCATTTTTTGTCCCAATTCTTCCCATTCCCATTGAAACTTTTCAAATCCCTCTCAAAATTGTTGAAATTCTGTTGAAGCTTTTAAAATTCTCTCTAGAATTTTCAAAATCCACTTCAACATGTTTACAATTTCACGTCAAAATTGCTAAAATTCCAGTTGAAATTTTTTCAAAGTCCCTTCAAAATTTTCCAATTTTTGTCCCAATTCTTCCCATTCCCATTGAAACTTTTCAAATCCCTCTCAAAATTGTTGAAATTCTGTTGAAGCTTTTAAAATTCTCTCTAGAATTTTCAAAATCCATGTCCACATGTTTACAATTTCATGTCAAAATTGCTAAAATTCCAGTTGAAATTTTTTCAAAGTCCCTTCAAAATTTTCCAATTTTTGTCCCAATTCTTCCCATTCCCATTGAAACTTTTCAAATCCCTCTCAAAATTGTTGAAATTCTGTTGAAGCTTTTAAAATTCTCCCTAGAATTTTCAAAATCCACTTCAACATGTTTACAATTTCACGTCAAAATTGCTAAAATTCCAGTTGAAATTTTTCCAAAGTCCCTTAAAAATTTTCCAATTTTTGTCCCAATTCTTCCCATTCCCATTGAAACTTTTCAAATCCCTCTCAAAATTGTTGAAATTCTGTTGAAGGTTTTAAAATTCTCTCTAGAATTTTCAAAATCCACTACCACATGTTTACAATTTCACGTCAAAATTGCTAAAATTCCAGTTGAAATTTTTTCAAAGTCCCTTAAAAATTTTCCATTTTTTGTCCCAATTCTTCCCATTCCCATTGAAACTTTTCAAATCCCTCTCAAAATTGTTGAAATTCTGTTGAAGGTTTTAAAATTCTCTCTAGAATTTTCAAAATCCACTTCAACATGTTTACAATTTCACGTCAAAATTGCTAAAATTCCAGTTGAAATTTTTTCAAAGTCCCTTCAAAATTTTCCAATTTTTGTCCCAATTCTTCCCATTCCCATTGAAACTTTTCAAATCCCTCTCAAAATTGTTGAAATTCTGTTGAAGCTTTTAAAATTCTCTCTAGAATTTTCAAAATCCACTACCACATGTTTACAATTTCACGTCAAAATTGCTAAAATTCCAGTTGAAATTTTTTCAAAGTCCCTTAAAAATTTTCCAATTTTTGTCCCAATTCTTCCCATTCCCATTGAAACTTTTCAAATCCCTCTCAAAATTGTTGAAATTCTGTTGAAGCTTTTAAAATTCTCTCTAGAATTTTCAAAATCCATGTCCACATGTTTACAATTTCATGTCAAAATTGCTAAAATTCCAGTTGAAATTTTTTCAAAGTCCCTTAAAAATTTTCCAATTTTTGTCCCAATTCTTCCCATTCCCATTGAAACTTTTCAAATCCCTCTCAAAATTGTTGAAATTCTGTTGAAGCTTTTAAAATTCTCCCTAGAATTTTCAAAATCCACTTCAACATGTTTACAATTTCACGTCAAAATTGCTAAAATTCCAGTTGAAATTTTTCCAAAGTCCCTTAAAAATTTTCCAATTTTTGTCCCAATTCTTCCCATTCCCATTGAAACTTTTCAAATCCCTCTCAAAATTGTTGAAATTCTGTTGAAGCTTTTAAAATTCTCTCTAGAATTTTCAAAATCCATTTCCACATGTTTACAATTTCACGTCAAAATTGCTAAAATTCCAGTTGAAATTTTTTCAAAGTCCCTTAAAAATTTTCCATTTTTTGTCCCAATTCTTCCCATTCCCATTGAAACTTTTCAAATCCCTCTCAAAATTGTTGAAATTCTGTTGAAGGTTTTAAAATTCTCTCTAGAATTTTCAAAATCCACTTCAACATGTTTACAATTTCACGTCAAAATTGCTAAAATTCCAGTTGAAATTTTTTCAAAGTCCCTTCAAAATTTTCCAATTTTTGTCCCAATTCTTCCCATTCCCATTGAAACTTTTCAAATCCCTCTCAAAATTGTTGAAATTCTGTTGAAGCTTTTAAAATTCTCTCTAGAATTTTCAAAATCCACTACCACATGTTTACAATTTCACGTCAAAATTGCTAAAATTCCAGTTGAAATTTTTTCAAAGTCCCTTCAAAATTTTCCAATTTTTGTCCCAATTCTTCCCATTCCCATTGAAACTTTTCAAATCCCTCTCAAAATTGTTGAAATTCTGTTGAAGCTTTTAAAATTCTCTCTAGAATTTTCAAAATCCACTACCACATGTTTACAATTTCACGTCAAAATTGCTAAAATTCCAGTTGAAATTTTTTCAAAGTCCCTTCAAAATTTTCCATTTTTTGTCCCAATTCTTCCCATTCCCATTGAAACTTTTCAAATCCCTCTCAAAATTGTTGAAATTCTGTTGAAGGTTTTAAAATTCTCTCTAGAATTTTCAAAATCCACTTCAACATGTTTACAATTTCACGTCAAAATTGCTAAAATTCCAGTTGAAATTTTTTCAAAGTCCCTTAAAAATTTTCCAATTTTTGTCCCAATTCTTCCCATTCCCATTGAAACTTTTCAAATCCCTCTCAAAATTGTTGAAATTCTGTTGAAGCTTTTAAAATTCTCTCTAGAATTTTCAAAATCCATGTCCACATGTTTACAATTTCACGTCAAAATTGCTAAAATTCCAGTTGAAATTTTTTCAAAGTCCCTTCAAAATTTTCCAATTTTTGTCCCAATTCTTCCCATTCCCATTGAAACTTTTCAAATCCCTCTCAAAATTGTTGAAATTCTGTTGAAGCTTTTAAAATTCTCTCTAGAATTTTCAAAATCCATGTCCACATGTTTACAATTTCATGTCAAAATTGCTAAAATTCCAGTTGAAATTTTTTCAAAGTCCCTTAAAAATTTTCCAATTTTTGTCCCAATTCTTCCCATTCCCATTGAAACTTTTCAAATCCCTCTCAAAATTGTTGAAATTCTGTTGAAGCTTTTAAAATTCTCCCTAGAATTTTCAAAATCCACTTCAACATGTTTACAATTTCACGTCAAAATTGCTAAAATTCCAGTTGAAATTTTTCCAAAGTCCCTTAAAAATTTTCCAATTTTTGTCCCAATTCTTCCCATTCCCATTGAAACTTTTCAAATCCCTCTCAAAATTGTTGAAATTCTGTTGAAGCTTTTAAAATTCTCTCTAGAATTTTCAAAATCCACTACCACATGTTTACAATTTCACGTCAAAATTGCTAAAATTCCAGTTGAAATTTTTTCAAAGTCCCTTAAAAATTTTCCATTTTTTGTCCCAATTCTTCCCATTCCCATTGAAACTTTTCAAATCCCTCTCAAAATTGTTGAAATTCTGTTGAAGGTTTTAAAATTCTCTCTAGAATTTTCAAAATCCACTTCAACATGTTTACAATTTCACGTCAAAATTGCTAAAATTCCAGTTGAAATTTTTTCAAAGTCCCTTCAAAATTTTCCAATTTTTGTCCCAATTCTTCCCATTCCCATTGAAACTTTTCAAATCCCTCTCAAAATTGTTGAAATTCTGTTGAAGCTTTTAAAATTCTCTCTAGAATTTTCAAAATCCACTACCACATGTTTACAATTTCACGTCAAAATTGCTAAAATTCCAGTTGAAATTTTTTCAAAGTCCCTTAAAAATTTTCCAATTTTTGTCCCAATTCTTCCCATTCCCATTGAAACTTTTCAAATCCCTCTCAAAATTGTTGAAATTCTGTTGAAGCTTTTAAAATTCTCTCTAGAATTTTCAAAATCCATGTCCACATGTTTACAATTTCATGTCAAAATTGCTAAAATTCCAGTTGAAATTTTTTCAAAGTCCCTTAAAAATTTTCCAATTTTTGTCCCAATTCTTCCCATTCCCATTGAAACTTTTCAAATCCCTCTCAAAATTGTTGAAATTCTGTTGAAGCTTTTAAAATTCTCCCTAGAATTTTCAAAATCCACTTCAACATGTTTACAATTTCACGTCAAAATTGCTAAAATTCCAGTTGAAATTTTTCCAAAGTCCCTTCAAAATTTTCCAATTTTTGTCCCAATTCTTCCCATTCCCATTGAAACTTTTCAAATCCCTCTCAAAATTGTTGAAATTCTGTTGAAGCTTTTAAAATTCTCTCTAGAATTTTCAAAATCCATTTCCACATGTTTACAATTTCACGTCAAAATTGCTAAAATTCCAGTTGAAATTTTTTCAAAGTCCCTTCAAAATTTTCCAATTTTGTCCCAATTCTTCCCATTCCCATTGAAACTTTTCAAATCCCTCTCAAAATTGTTGAAATTCTGTTGAAGCTTTTAAAATTCTCTCTAGAATTTTCAAAATCCATGTCCACATGTTTACAATTTCACCTCAAAATTGCTAAAATTCCAGTTGAAATTTTTTCAAAGTCCCTTAAAAATTTTCCAATTTTTGTCCCAATTCTTCCCATTCCCATTGAAACTTTTCAAATCCCTCTCAAAATTGTTGAAATTCTGTTGAAGCTTTTCAAATTCTCTCTAGAATTTTCAAAATCCACTTCAACATGTTTACAATTTCACGTCAAAATTGCTAAAATTCCAGTTGAAATTTTTTCAAAGTCCCTTCAAAATTTTCCAATTTTTGTCCCAATTCTTCCCATTCCCATTGAAACTTTTCAAATCCCTCTCAAAATTGTTGAAATTCTGTTGAAGCTTTTAAAATTCTCTCTAGAATTTTCAAAATCCACTACCACATGTTTACAATTTCACCTCAAAATTGCTAAAATTCCAGTTGAAATTTTTTCAAAGTCCTTCAAAATTTCCAATTTTTGTCCCAATTCTTCCATTCCCATTGAAACTTTTCAAATCCCTCTCAAAATTGTTGAAATTCTGTTGAAGCTTTTAAAATTCTCTCTAGAATTTTCAAAATCCATGTCCACATGTTTACAATTTCACGTCAAAATTGCTAAAATTCCAGTTGAAATTTTTTCAAAGTCCCTTAAAAAATTTTCCAATTTTTGTCACAATTCTTCCCATTCCCATTGAAACTTTTCAAATCCCTCTCAAAATTGTTGAAATTCTGTTGAAGCTTTTAAAATTCTCTCTAGAATTTTCAAAATCCACTACTACATGTTTACAATTTCACGTAAAAAAATGGCTAAAATTCCAGTTGAAATTTTTTCAAAGTCCCTTAAAAATTTTCCAATTTTTGTCCCAATTCTTCCCATTCCCATTGAAACTTTTCAAATCCCTCTCAAAATTGTGAAATTCTGTTGAAGGTTTAAAATTCTCTCTAGAATTTTCAAAATCCATGTCCACATGTTAACAATTTCACGTCAAAATTGCTAAAATTCCAGTTGAAATTTTTTCAAAGTCCCTTCAAAATTTTCCAATTTTTGTCCCAATTCTTCCCATTCCCATTGAAAGTTTTCAAATCCCTCTAAAAATTGTTGAAATTCTCTTGAAGCTTTTCAAATTCTCTCTAGAATTTTCAAAATCACTTCAACATGTTTACAATTTCACGTCAAAATTGCTAAAATTCCAGTTGAAATTTTTTCAAAGTCCCTTAAAAATTTTCCAATTTTTGTCCCAATTCTTCCCATTCCCATTGAAACTTTTCAAATCCCTCTCAAAATTGTTGAAATTCTGTTGAAGCTTTTAAAATTCTCCCTAGAATTTTCAAAATCCACTTCAACATGTTTACAATTTCACGTCAAAATTGCTAAAATTCCAGTTGAAATTTTTCCAAAGTCCCTTAAAAATTTTCCAATTTTTGTCCCAATTCTTCCCATTCCCATTGAAACTTTTCAAATCCCTCTCAAAATTGTTGAAATTCTGTTGAAGCTTTTAAAATTCTCTCTAGAATTTTCAAAATCCATTTCCACATGTTTACAATTTCACGTCAAAATTGCTAAAATTCCAGTTGAAATTTTTTCAAAGTCCCTTCAAAATTTTCCAATTTTTGTCCCAATTCTTCCCATTCCCATTGAAACTTTTCAAATCCCTCTCAAAATTGTTGAAATTCTGTTGAAGCTTTTAAAATTCTCTCTAGAATTTTCAAAATCCATGTCCACATGTTTACAATTTCACCTCAAAATTGCTAAAATTCCAGTTGAAATTTTTTCAAAGTCCCTTAAAAATTTTCCAATTTTTGTCCAATTCTTCCCATTCCCATTGAAACTTTTCAAATCCCTCTCAAAATTGTTGAAATTCTGTTGAAGCTTTTCAAATTCTCTCTAGAATTTTCAAAATCCACTTCAACATGTTTACAATTTCACGTCAAAATTGCTAAAATTCCAGTTGAAATTTTTTCAAAGTCCCTTCAAAATTTTCCAATTTTTGTCCCAATTCTTCCCATTCCCATTGAAACTTTTCAAATCCCTCTCAAAATTGTTGAAATTCTGTTGAAGCTTTTAAAATTCTCTCTAGAATTTTCAAAATCCATGTCCACATGTTTACAATTTCACGTCAAAATTGCTAAAATTCCAGTTGAAATTTTTTCAAAGTCCCTTCAAAATTTTCCAATTTTTGTCCCAATTCTTCCCATTCCCATTGAAACTTTTCAAATCCCTCTCAAAATTGTTGAAATTCTGTTGAAGCTTTTAAAATTCTCTCTAGAATTTTCAAAATCCATGTCCACATGTTTACAATTTCACGTCAAAATTGCTAAAATTCCAGTTGAAATTTTTTCAAAGTCCCTTCAAAATATTCCAATTTTTGTCCCAATTCTTCCCATTCCCATTGAAACTTTTCAAATCCCTCTCAAAATTGTTGAAATTCTGTTGAAGCTTTTAAAATTCTCTCTAGAATTTTCAAAATCCACTACTACATGTTTACAATTTCACGTAAAAAAATGGCTAAAATTCCAGTTGAAATTTTTTCAAAGTCCCTTAAAAATTTTCCAATTTTTGTCCCAATTCTTCCCATTCCCATTGAAACTTTTCAAATCCCTCTCAAAATTGTTGAAATTCTGTTGAAGGTTTTAAAATTCTCTCTAGAATTTTCAAAATCCATGTCCACATGTTAACAATTTCACATCAAAATTGCTAAAATTCCAGTTGAAATTTTTTCAAAGTCCCTTCAAAATTTTCCAATTTTTGTCCCAATTCTTCCCATTCCCATTGAAAGTTTTCAAATCCCTCTAAAAATTGTTGAAATTCTCTTGAAGCTTTTCAAATTCTCTCTAGAATTTTCAAAATCCACTTCAACATGTTTACAATTTCACGTCAAAATTGCTAAAATTCCAGTTGAAATTTTTTCAAAGTCCCTTAAAAATTTTCCAATTTTTGTCCCAATTCTTCCCATTCCCATTGAAACTTTTCAAATCCCTCTCAAAATTGTTGAAATTCTGTTGAAGCTTTTAAAATTCTCTCTAGAATTTTCAAAATCCATGTCCACATGTTTACAATTTCACGTCAAAATTGCTAAAATTCCAGTTGAAATTTTTTCAAAGTCCCTTAAAAATTTTCCAATTTTTGTCCCAATTCTTCCCATTCCCATTGAAACTTTTCAAATCCCTCTCAAAATTGTTGAAATTCTGTTGAAGCTTTTAAAATTCTCTCTAGAATTTTCAAAATCCATGTCCACATGTTTACAATTTCACGTCAAAATTGCTAAAATTCCAGTTGAAATTTTTTCAAAGTCCCTTCAAAATTTTCCAATTTTTGTCCCAATTCTTCCCATTCCCATTGAAACTTTTCAAATCCCTCTCAAAATTGTTGAAATTCTGTTGAAGCTTTTAAAATTCTCTCTAGAATTTTCAAAATCCATGTCCACATGTTTACAATTTCATGTCAAAATTGCTAAAATTCCAGTTGAAATTTTTTCAAAGTCCCTTAAAAATTTTCCAATTTTTGTCCCAATTCTTCCCATTCCCATTGAAACTTTTCAAATCCCTCTCAAAATTGTTGAAATTCTGTTGAAGCTTTTAAAATTCTCTCTAGAATTTTCAAAATCCACTTCAACATGTTTACAATTTCACGTCAAAATTGCTAAAATTCCAGTTGAAATTTTTTCAAAGTCCCTTCAAAATTTTCCAATTTTTGTCCCAATTCTTCCCATTCCCATTGAAACTTTTCAAATCCCTCTCAAAATTGTTGAAATTCTGTTGAAGCTTTTAAAATTCTCTCTAGAATTTTCAAAATCCATGTCCACATGTTTACAATTTCATGTCAAAATTGCTAAAATTCCAGTTGAAATTTTTTCAAAGTCCCTTCAAAATTTTCCAATTTTTGTCCCAATTCTTCCCATTCCCATTGAAACTTTTCAAATCCCTCTCAAAATTGTTGAAATTCTGTTGAAGCTTTTAAAATTCTCCCTAGAATTTTCAAAATCCACTTCAACATGTTTACAATTTCACGTCAAAATTGCTAAAATTCCAGTTGAAATTTTTCCAAAGTCCCTTAAAAATTTTCCAATTTTTGTCCCAATTCTTCCCATTCCCATTGAAACTTTTCAAATCCCTCTCAAAATTGTTGAAATTCTGTTGAAGCTTTTAAAATTCTCTCTAGAATTTTCAAAATCCATTTCCACATGTTTACAATTTCACGTCAAAATTGCTAAAATTCCAGTTGAAATTTTTTCAAAGTCCCTTCAAAATTTTCCAATTTTTGTCCCAATTCTTCCCATTCCCATTGAAACTTTTCAAATCCCTCTCAAAATTGTTGAAATTCTGTTGAAGCTTTTAAAATTCTCTCTAGAATTTTCAAAATCCATGTCCACATGTTTACAATTTCACCTCAAAATTGCTAAAATTCCAGTTGAAATTTTTTCAAAGTCCCTTAAAAATTTTCCAATTTTTGTCCAATTCTTCCCATTCCCATTGAAACTTTTCAAATCCCTCTCAAAATTGTTGAAATTCTGTTGAAGCTTTTCAAATTCTCTCTAGAATTTTCAAAATCCACTTCAACATGTTTACAATTTCACGTCAAAATTGCTAAAATTCCAGTTGAAATTTTTTCAAAGTCCCTTCAAAATTTTCCAATTTTTGTCCCAATTCTTCCCATTCCCATTGAAACTTTTCAAATCCCTCTCAAAATTGTTGAAATTCTGTTGAAGCTTTTAAAATTCTCTCTAGAATTTTCAAAATCCACTACCACATGTTTACAATTTCACCTCAAAATTGCTAAAATTCCAGTTGAAATTTTTTCAAAGTCCCTTCAAAATTTTCCAATTTTTGTCCCAATTCTTCCCATTCCCATTGAAACTTTTCAAATCCCTCTCAAAATTGTTGAAATTCTGTTGAAGCTTTTAAAATTCTCTCTAGAATTTTCAAAATCCATGTCCACATGTTTACAATTTCACGTCAAAATTGCTAAAATTCCAGTTGAAATTTTTTCAAAGTCCCTTAAAAATTTTCCAATTTTTGTCCCAATTCTTCCCATTCCCATTGAAACTTTTCAAATCCCTCTCAAAATTGTTGAAATTCTGTTGAAGCTTTTAAAATTCTCTCTAGAATTTTCAAAATCCACTACTACATGTTTACAATTTCACGTAAAAAAATGGCTAAAATTCCAGTTGAAATTTTTTCAAAGTCCCTTAAAAATTTTCCAATTTTTGTCCCAATTCTTCCCATTCCCATTGAAACTTTTCAAATCCCTCTCAAAATTGTTGAAATTCTGTTGAAGGTTTTAAAATTCTCTCTAGAATTTTCAAAATCCATGTCCACATGTTAACAATTTCACGTCAAAATTGCTAAAATTCCAGTTGAAATTTTTTCAAAGTCCCTTCAAAATTTTCCAATTTTTGTCCCAATTCTTCCCATTCCCATTGAAAGTTTTCAAATCCCTCTAAAAATTGTTGAAATTCTCTTGAAGCTTTTCAAATTCTCTCTAGAATTTTCAAAATCCACTTCAACATGTTTACAATTTCACGTCAAAATTGCTAAAATTCCAGTTGAAATTTTTTCAAAGTCCCTTAAAAATTTTCCAATTTTTGTCCCAATTCTTCCCATTCCCATTGAAACTTTTCAAATCCCTCTCAAAATTGTTGAAATTCTGTTGAAGCTTTTAAAATTCTCCCTAGAATTTTCAAAATCCACTTCAACATGTTTACAATTTCACGTCAAAATTGCTAAAATTCCAGTTGAAATTTTTCCAAAGTCCCTTAAAAATTTTCCAATTTTTGTCCCAATTCTTCCCATTCCCATTGAAACTTTTCAAATCCCTCTCAAAATTGTTGAAATTCTGTTGAAGCTTTTAAAATTCTCTCTAGAATTTTCAAAATCCATGTCCACATGTTTACAATTTCACGTCAAAATTGCTAAAATTCCAGTTGAAATTTTTTCAAAGTCCCTTCAAAATTTTCCAATTTTTGTCCCAATTCTTCCCATTCCCATTGAAACTTTTCAAATCCCTCTCAAAATTGTTGAAATTCTGTTGAAGCTTTTAAAATTCTCTCTAGAATTTTCAAAATCCACTACTACATGTTTACAATTTCACGTAAAAAAATGGCTAAAATTCCAGTTGAAATTTTTTCAAAGTCCCTTAAAAATTTTCCAATTTTTGTCCCAATTCTTCCCATTCCCATTGAAACTTTTCAAATCCCTCTCAAAATTGTTGAAATTCTGTTGAAGCTTTTCAAATTCTCTCTAGAATTTTCAAAATCCACTACCACATGTTTACAATTTCACGTCAAAATTGCTAAAATTCCAGTTGAAATTTTTTCAAAGTCCCTTCAAAATTTTCCAATTTTTGTCCCAATTCTTCCCATTCCCATTGAAACTTTTCAAATCCCTCTCAAAATTGTTGAAATTCTGTTGAAGCTTTTAAAATTCTCTCTAGAATTTTCAAAATCCATGTCCACATGTTTACAATTTCACGTCAAAATTGCTAAAATTCCAGTTGAAATTTTTTCAAAGTCCCTTCAAAATATTCCAATTTTTGTCCCAATTCTTCCCATTCCCATTGAAACTTTTCAAATCCCTCTCAAAATTGTTGAAATTCTGTTGAAGCTTTTAAAATTCTCTCTAGAATTTTCAAAATCCACTACTACATGTTTACAATTTCACGTAAAAAAATGGCTAAAATTCCAGTTGAAATTTTTTCAAAGTCCCTTAAAAATTTTCCAATTTTTGTCCCAATTCTTCCCATTCCCATTGAAACTTTTCAAATCCCTCTCAAAATTGTTGAAATTCTGTTGAAGGTTTTAAAATTCTCTCTAGAATTTTCAAAATCCATGTCCACATGTTAACAATTTCACATCAAAATTGCTAAAATTCCAGTTGAAATTTTTTCAAAGTCCCTTCAAAATTTTCCAATTTTTGTCCCAATTCTTCCCATTCCCATTGAAAGTTTTCAAATCCCTCTAAAAATTGTTGAAATTCTCTTGAAGCTTTTCAAATTCTCTCTAGAATTTTCAAAATCCACTTCAACATGTTTACAATTTCACGTCAAAATTGCTAAAATTCCAGTTGAAATTTTTTCAAAGTCCCTTAAAAATTTTCCAATTTTTGTCCCAATTCTTCCCATTCCCATTGAAACTTTTCAAATCCCTCTCAAAATTGTTGAAATTCTGTTGAAGCTTTTAAAATTCTCTCTAGAATTTTCAAAATCCATGTCCACATGTTTACAATTTCACGTCAAAATTGCTAAAATTCCAGTTGAAATTTTTTCAAAGTCCCTTAAAAATTTTCCAATTTTTGTCCCAATTCTTCCCATTCCCATTGAAACTTTTCAAATCCCTCTCAAAATTGTTGAAATTCTGTTGAAGCTTTTAAAATTCTCTCTAGAATTTTCAAAATCCATGTCCACATGTTTACAATTTCACGTCAAAATTGCTAAAATTCCAGTTGAAATTTTTTCAAAGTCCCTTCAAAATTTTCCAATTTTTGTCCCAATTCTTCCCATTCCCATTGAAACTTTTCAAATCCCTCTCAAAATTGTTGAAATTCTGTTGAAGCTTTTAAAATTCTCTCTAGAATTTTCAAAATCCATGTCCACATGTTTACAATTTCATGTCAAAATTGCTAAAATTCCAGTTGAAATTTTTTCAAAGTCCCTTAAAAATTTTCCAATTTTTGTCCCAATTCTTCCCATTCCCATTGAAACTTTTCAAATCCCTCTCAAAATTGTTGAAATTCTGTTGAAGCTTTTAAAATTCTCTCTAGAATTTTCAAAATCCACTACTACATGTTTACAATTTCACGTAAAAAAATGGCTAAAATTCCAGTTGAAATTTTTTCAAAGTCCCTTAAAAATTTTCCAATTTTTGTCCCAATTCTTCCCATTCCCATTGAAACTTTTCAAATCCCTCTCAAAATTGTTGAAATTCTGTTGAAGGTTTTAAAATTCTCTCTAGAATTTTCAAAATCCATGTCCACATGTTAACAATTTCACGTCAAAATTGCTAAAATTCCAGTTGAAATTTTTTCAAAGTCCCTTCAAAATTTTCCAATTTTTGTCCCAATTCTTCCCATTCCCATTGAAAGTTTTCAAATCCCTCTAAAAATTGTTGAAATTCTCTTGAAGCTTTTCAAATTCTCTCTAGAATTTTCAAAATCCACTTCAACATGTTTACAATTTCACGTCAAAATTGCTAAAATTCCAGTTGAAATTTTTTCAAAGTCCCTTAAAAATTTTCCAATTTTTGTCCCAATTCTTCCCATTCCCATTGAAACTTTTCAAATCCCTCTCAAAATTGTTGAAATTCTGTTGAAGCTTTTAAAATTCTCCCTAGAATTTTCAAAATCCACTTCAACATGTTTACAATTTCACGTCAAAATTGCTAAAATTCCAGTTGAAATTTTTCCAAAGTCCCTTAAAAATTTTCCAATTTTTGTCCCAATTCTTCCCATTCCCATTGAAACTTTTCAAATCCCTCTCAAAATTGTTGAAATTCTGTTGAAGCTTTTAAAATTCTCTCTAGAATTTTCAAAATCCATTTCCACATGTTTACAATTTCACGTCAAAATTGCTAAAATTCCAGTTGAAATTTTTTCAAAGTCCCTTCAAAATTTTCCAATTTTTGTCCCAATTCTTCCCATTCCCATTGAAACTTTTCAAATCCCTCTCAAAATTGTTGAAATTCTGTTGAAGCTTTTAAAATTCTCTCTAGAATTTTCAAAATCCATGTCCACATGTTTACAATTTCACCTCAAAATTGCTAAAATTCCAGTTGAAATTTTTTCAAAGTCCCTTAAAAATTTTCCAATTTTTGTCCAATTCTTCCCATTCCCATTGAAACTTTTCAAATCCCTCTCAAAATTGTTGAAATTCTGTTGAAGCTTTTCAAATTCTCTCTAGAATTTTCAAAATCCACTTCAACATGTTTACAATTTCACGTCAAAATTGCTAAAATTCCAGTTGAAATTTTTTCAAAGTCCCTTCAAAATTTTCCAATTTTTGTCCCAATTCTTCCCATTCCCATTGAAACTTTTCAAATCCCTCTCAAAATTGTTGAAATTCTGTTGAAGCTTTTAAAATTCTCTCTAGAATTTTCAAAATCCATGTCCACATGTTTACAATTTCACGTCAAAATTGCTAAAATTCCAGTTGAAATTTTTTCAAAGTCCCTTCAAAATTTTCCAATTTTTGTCCCAATTCTTCCCATTCCCATTGAAACTTTTCAAATCCCTCTCAAAATTGTTGAAATTCTGTTGAAGCTTTTAAAATTCTCTCTAGAATTTTCAAAATCCATGTCCACATGTTTACAATTTCACGTCAAAATTGCTAAAATTCCAGTTGAAATTTTTTCAAAGTCCCTTAAAAATTTTCCAATTTTTGTCCCAATTCTTCCCATTCCCATTGAAACTTTTCAAATCCCTCTCAAAATTGTTGAAATTCTGTTGAAGCTTTTAAAATTCTCTCTAGAATTTTCAAAATCCACTACTACATGTTTACAATTTCACGTAAAAAAATGGCTAAAATTCCAGTTGAAATTTTTTCAAAGTCCCTTAAAAATTTTCCAATTTTTGTCCCAATTCTTCCCATTCCCATTGAAACTTTTCAAATCCCTCTCAAAATTGTTGAAATTCTGTTGAAGGTTTTAAAATTCTCTCTAGAATTTTCAAAATCCATGTCCACATGTTAACAATTTCACGTCAAAATTGCTAAAATTCCAGTTGAAATTTTTTCAAAGTCCCTTCAAAATTTTCCAATTTTTGTCCCAATTCTTCCCATTCCATTGAAAGTTTTCAAATCCCTCTAAAAATTGTTGAAATTCTCTTGAAGCTTTTCAAATTCTCTCTAGAATTTTCAAAATCCACTTCAACATGTTTACAATTTCACGTCAAAATTGCTAAAATTCCAGTTGAAATTTTTTCAAAGTCCCTTAAAAATTTTCCAATTTTTGTCCCAATTCTTCCCATTCCCATTGAAACTTTTCAAATCCCTCTCAAAATTGTTGAAATTCTGTTGAAGCTTTTAAAATTCTCTCTAGAATTTTCAAAATCCATGTCCACATGTTTACAATTTCACGTCAAAATTGCTAAAATTCCAGTTGAAATTTTTTCAAAGTCCCTTAAAAATTTTCCAATTTTTGTCCCAATTCTTCCCATTCCCATTGAAACTTTTCAAATCCCTCTCAAAATTGTTGAAATTCTGTTGAAGCTTTTAAAATTCTCTCTAGAATTTTCAAAATCCATGTCCACATGTTTACAATTTCACGTCAAAATTGCTAAAATTCCAGTTGAAATTTTTTCAAAGTCCCTTCAAAATTTTCCAATTTTTGTCCCAATTCTTCCCATTCCCATTGAAACTTTTCAAATCCCTCTCAAAATTGTTGAAATTCTGTTGAAGCTTTTAAAATTCTCTCTAGAATTTTCAAAATCCATGTCCACATGTTTACAATTTCATGTCAAAATTGCTAAAATTCCAGTTGAAATTTTTTCAAAGTCCCTTAAAAATTTTCCAATTTTTGTCCCAATTCTTCCCATTCCCATTGAAACTTTTCAAATCCCTCTCAAAATTGTTGAAATTCTGTTGAAGCTTTTAAAATTCTCCCTAGAATTTTCAAAATCCACTTCAACATGTTTACAATTTCACGTCAAAATTGCTAAAATTCCAGTTGAAATTTTTCCAAAGTCCCTTAAAAATTTTCCAATTTTTGTCCCAATTCTTCCCATTCCCATTGAAACTTTTCAAATCCCTCTCAAAATTGTTGAAATTCTGTTGAAGCTTTTAAAATTCTCTCTAGAATTTTCAAAAATCCACTACCACATGTTTACAATTTCACGTCAAAATTGCTAAAATTCCAGTTGAAATTTTTTCAAAGTCCTTAAAAATTTTCCAATTTTTGTCCCAATTCTTCCCATTCCATTGAAACTTTTCAAATTCCCTCTCAAAATTGTTGAAATTCTGTTGAAGCTTTTAAAATTCTCCCTAGAATTTTCAAAATCTACTTCAACATGTTTACAATTTCACGTCAAAATTGCTAAAATTCCAGTTGAAATTTTTCCAAAGTCCCTTAAAAATTTTCCAATTTTTGTCCCAATTCTTCCCATTCCCATTGAAACTTTTCAAATCCCTCTCAAAATTGTTGAAATTCTGTTGAAGCTTTTAAAATTCTCTCTAGAATTTTCAAAATCCATTTCCACATGTTTACAATTTCACGTCAAAATTGCTAAAATTCCAGTTGAAATTTTTTCAAAGTCCCTTCAAAATTTTCCAATTTTTGTCCCAATTCTTCCCATTCCCATTGAAACTTTTCAAATCCCTCTCAAAATTGTTGAAATTCTGTTGAAGCTTTTAAAATTCTCTCTAGAATTTTCAAAATCCATGTCCACATGTTTACAATTTCACCTCAAAATTGCTAAAATTCCAGTTGAAATTTTTTCAAAGTCCCTTAAAAATTTTCCAATTTTTGTCCAATTCTTCCCATTCCCATTGAAACTTTTCAAATCCCTCTCAAAATTGTTGAAATTCTGTTGAAGCTTTTAAAATTCTCTCTAGAATTTTCAAAATCCATGTCCACATGTTTACAATTTCACGTCAAAATTGCTAAAATTCCAGTTGAAATTTTTTCAAAGTCCCTTCAAAATTTTCCAATTTTTGTCCCAATTCTTCCCATTCCCATTGAAACTTTTCAAATCCCTCTCAAAATTGTTGAAATTCTGTTGAAGCTTTTAAAATTCTCTCTAGAATTTTCAAAATCCACTACCACATGTTTACAATTTCACGTCAAAATTGCTAAAATTCCAGTTGAAATTTTTTCAAAGTCCCTTCAAAATTTTCCAATTTTTGTCCCAATTCTTCCCATTCCCATTGAAACTTTTCAATCCCTCTCAAAATTGTTGAAATTCTGTTGAAGCTTTTAAAATTCTCTCTAGAATTTTCAAAATCCATGTCCACATGTTTACAATTTCACGTCAAAATTGCTAAAATTCCAGTTGAAATTTTTTCAGAGTCCCTTCAAAATTTTCCAATTTTTGTCCCAATTCTTCCCATTCCCATTGAAACTTTTCAAATCCCTCTCAAAATTGTTGAAATTCTGTTGAAGCTTTTAAAATTCTCTCTAGAATTTTCAAAATCCACTACTACATGTTTACAATTTCACGTAAAAAAATGGCTAAAATTCCAGTTGAAATTTTTTCAAAGTCCCTTAAAAATTTTCCAATTTTTGTCCCAATTCTTCCCATTCCCATTGAAACTTTTCAAATCCCTCTCAAAATTGTTGAAATTCTGTTGAAGGTTTTAAAATTCTCTCTAGAATTTTCAAAATCCATGTCCACATGTTAACAATTTCACGTCAAAATTGCTAAAATTCCAGTTGAAATTTTTTCAAAGTCCCTTCAAAATTTTCCAATTTTTGTCCCAATTCTTCCCATTCCCATTGAAACTTTTCAAATCCCTCTAAAAATTGTTGAAATTCTCTTGAAGCTTTTCAAATTCTCTCTAGAATTTTCAAAATCCACTTCAACATGTTTACAATTTCACGTCAAAATTGCTAAAATTCCAGTTGAAATTTTTTCAAAGTCCCTTCAAAATTTTCCAATTTTTGTCCCAATTCTTCCCATTCCCATTGAAACTTTTCAAATCCCTCTCAAAATTGTTGAAATTCTGTTGAAGCTTTTAAAATTCTCTCTAGAATTTTCAAAATCCATGTCCACATGTTTACAATTTCACGTCAAAATTGCTAAAATTCCAGTTGAAATTTTTTCAAAGTCCCTTCAAAATTTTCCAATTTTTGTCCCAATTCTTCCCATTCCCATTGAAACTTTTCAAATCCCTCTCAAAATTGTTGAAATTCTGTTGAAGCTTTTAAAATTCTCTCTAGAATTTTCAAAATCCACTACCACATGTTTACAATTTCACGTCAAAATTGCTAAAATTCCAGTTGAAATTTTTTCAAAGTCCCTTCAAAATTTTCCAATTTTTGTCCCAATTCTTCCCATTCCCATTGAAACTTTTCAAATCCCTCTCAAAATTGTTGAAATTCTGTTGAAGCTTTTAAAATTCTCTCTAGAATTTTCAAAATCCATGTCCACATGTTTACAATTTCACGTCAAAATTGCTAAAATTCCAGTTGAAATTTTTTCAAAGTCCCTTCAAAATTTTCCAATTTTTGTCCCAATTCTTCCCATTCCCATTGAAACTTTTCAAATCCCTCTCAAAATTGTTGAAATTCTGTTGAAGCTTTTAAAATTCTCTCTAGAATTTTCAAAATCCATGTCCACATGTTTACAATTTCACGTCAAAATTGCTAAAATTCCAGTTGAAATTTTTTCAAAGTCCCTTCAAAATTTTCCAATTTTTGTCCCAATTCTTCCCATTCCCATTGAAACTTTTCAAATCCCTCTCAAAATTGTTGAAATTCTGTTGAAGGTTTTAAAATTCTCTCTAGAATTTTCAAAATCCATGTCCACATGTTTACAATTTCACGTCAAAATTGCTAAAATTCCAGTTGAAATTTTTTCAAAGTCCCTTAAAAATTTTCCAATTTTTGTCCCAATTCTTCCCATTCCCATTGAAACTTTTCAAATCCCTCTCAAAATTGTTGAAATTCTGTTGAAGCTTTTAAAATTCTCCCTAGAATTTTCAAAATCCACTTCAACATGTTTACAATTTCACGTCAAAATTGCTAAAATTCCAGTTGAAATTTTTCCAAAGTCCCTTAAAAATTTTCCAATTTTTGTCCCAATTCTTCCCATTCCCATTGAAACTTTTCAAATCCCTCTCAAAATTGTTGAAATTCTGTTGAAGCTTTTAAAATTCTCTCTAGAATTTTCAAAATCCATTTCCACATGTTTACAATTTCACGTCAAAATTGCTAAAATTCCAGTTGAAATTTTTTCAAAGTCCCTTCAAAATTTTCCAATTTTTGTCCCAATTCTTCCCATTCCCATTGAAACTTTTCAAATCCCTCTCAAAATTGTTGAAATTCTGTTGAAGCTTTTAAAATTCTCTCTAGAATTTTCAAAATCCATGTCCACATGTTTACAATTTCACCTCAAAATTGCTAAAATTCCAGTTGAAATTTTTTCAAAGTCCCTTAAAAATTTTCCAATTTTTGTCCAATTCTTCCCATTCCCATTGAAACTTTTCAAATCCCTCTCAAAATTGTTGAAATTCTGTTGAAGCTTTTAAAATTCTCTCTAGAATTTTCAAAATCCATGTCCACATGTTTACAATTTCACGTCAAAATTGCTAAAATTCCAGTTGAAATTTTTTCAAAGTCCCTTCAAAATTTTCCAATTTTTGTCCCAATTCTTCCCATTCCCATTGAAACTTTTCAAATCCCTCTCAAAATTGTTGAAATTCTGTTGAAGCTTTTAAAATTCTCTCTAGAATTTTCAAAATCCACTACCACATGTTTACAATTTCACGTCAAAATTGCTAAAATTCCAGTTGAAATTTTTTCAAAGTCCCTTCAAAATTTTCCAATTTTTGTCCCAATTCTTCCCATTCCCATTGAAACTTTTCAAATCCCTCTCAAAATTGTTGAAATTCTGTTGAAGCTTTTAAAATTCTCTCTAGAATTTTCAAAATCCATGTCCACATGTTTACAATTTCACGTCAAAATTGCTAAAATTCCAGTTGAAATTTTTTCAGAGTCCCTTCAAAATTTTCCAATTTTTGTCCCAATTCTTCCCATTCCCATTGAAACTTTTCAAATCCCTCTCAAAATTGTTGAAATTCTGTTGAAGCTTTTAAAATTCTCTCTAGAATTTTCAAAATCCACTACTACATGTTTACAATTTCACGTAAAAAAATGGCTAAAATTCCAGTTGAAATTTTTTCAAAGTCCCTTAAAAATTTTCCAATTTTTGTCCCAATTCTTCCCATTCCCATTGAAACTTTTCAAATCCCTCTCAAAATTGTTGAAATTCTGTTGAAGGTTTTAAAATTCTCTCTAGAATTTTCAAAATCCATGTCCACATGTTAACAATTTCACGTCAAAATTGCTAAAATTCCAGTTGAAATTTTTTCAAAGTCCCTTCAAAATTTTCCAATTTTTGTCCCAATTCTTCCCATTCCCATTGAAACTTTTCAAATCCCTCTAAAAATTGTTGAAATTCTCTTGAAGCTTTTCAAATTCTCTCTAGAATTTTCAAAATCCACTTCAACATGTTTACAATTTCACGTCAAAATTGCTAAAATTCCAGTTGAAATTTTTTCAAAGTCCCTTCAAAATTTTCCAATTTTTGTCCCAATTCTTCCCATTCCCATTGAAACTTTTCAAATCCCTCTCAAAATTGTTGAAATTCTGTTGAAGCTTTTAAAATTCTCTCTAGAATTTTCAAAATCCATGTCCACATGTTTACAATTTCACGTCAAAATTGCTAAAATTCCAGTTGAAATTTTTTCAAAGTCCCTTCAAAATTTTCCAATTTTTGTCCCAATTCTTCCCATTCCCATTGAAACTTTTCAAATCCCTCTCAAAATTGTTGAAATTCTGTTGAAGCTTTTAAAATTCTCTCTAGAATTTTCAAAATCCACTACCACATGTTTACAATTTCACGTCAAAATTGCTAAAATTCCAGTTGAAATTTTTTCAAAGTCCCTTCAAAATTTTCCAATTTTTGTCCCAATTCTTCCCATTCCCATTGAAACTTTTCAAATCCCTCTCAAAATTGTTGAAATTCTGTTGAAGCTTTTAAAATTCTCTCTAGAATTTTCAAAATCCATGTCCACATGTTTACAATTTCACGTCAAAATTGCTAAAATTCCAGTTGAAATTTTTTCAAAGTCCCTTCAAAATTTTCCAATTTTTGTCCCAATTCTTCCCATTCCCATTGAAACTTTTCAAATCCCTCTCAAAATTGTTGAAATTCTGTTGAAGCTTTTAAAATTCTCCCTAGAATTTTCAAAATCCACTTCAACATGTTTACAATTTCACGTCAAAATTGCTAAAATTCCAGTTGAAATTTTTTCAAAGTCCCTTAAAAATTTTCCAATTTTTGTCCCAATTCTTCTCATTCCCATTGAAACTTTTCAAATCCCTCTCAAAATTGTTGAAATTCTGTTGAAGCTTTTAAAATTCTCTCTAGAATTTTCAAAATCCACTTCAACATGTTTACAATTTCACGTCAAAATTGCTAAAATTCCAGTTGAAATTTTTTCAAAGTCCCTTAAAAATTTTCCAATTTTTGTCCCAATTCTTCCCATTCCCATTGAAACTTTTCAAATCCCTCTCAAAATTGTTGAAATTCTGTTGAAGCTTTTAAAATTCTCTCTAGAATTTTCAAAATCCACTACCACATGTTTACAATTTCACGTCAAAATTGCTAAAATTCCAGTTGAAATTTTTTCAAAGTCCCTTCAAAATTTTCCAATTTTTGTCCCAATTCTTCCCATTCCCATTGAAACTTTTCAAATCCCTCTCAAAATTGTTGAAATTCTGTTGAAGCTTTTAAAATTCTCTCTAGAATTTTCAAAATCCATGTCCACATGTTTACAATTTCATGTCAAAATTGCTAAAATTCCAGTTGAAATTTTTTCAAAGTCCCTTAAAAATTTTCCAATTTTTGTCCCAATTCTTCCCATTCCCATTGAAACTTTTCAAATCCCTCTCAAAATTGTTGAAATTCTGTTGAAGCTTTTAAAATTCTCCCTAGAATTTTCAAAATCCACTTCAACATGTTTACAATTTCACGTCAAAATTGCTAAAATTCCAGTTGAAATTTTTCCAAAGTCCCTTAAAAATTTTCCAATTTTTGTCCCAATTCTTCCCATTCCCATTGAAACTTTTCAAATCCCTCTCAAAATTGTTGAAATTCTGTTGAAGCTTTTAAAATTCTCTCTAGAATTTTCAAAATCCATTTCCACATGTTTACAATTTCACGTCAAAATTGCTAAAATTCCAGTTGAAATTTTTTCAAAGTCCCTTCAAAATTTTCCAATTTTTGTCCCAATTCTTCCCATTCCCATTGAAACTTTTCAAATCCCTCTCAAAATTGTTGAAATTCTGTTGAAGCTTTTCAAATTCTCTCTAGAATTTTCAAAATCCATGTCCACATGTTTACAATTTCACCTCAAAATTGCTAAAATTCCAGTTGAAATTTTTTCAAAGTCCCTTAAAAATTTTCCAATTTTTGTCCAATTCTTCCCATTCCCATTGAAACTTTTCAAATCCCTCTCAAAATTGTTGAAATTCTGTTGAAGCTTTTAAAATTCTCTCTAGAATTTTCAAAATCCATGTCCACATGTTTACAATTTCACGTCAAAATTGCTAAAATTCCAGTTGAAATTTTTTCAAAGTCCCTTAAAAATTTTCCAATTTTTGTCCCAATTCTTCCCATTCCCATTGAAACTTTTCAAATCCCTCTCAAAATTGTTGAAATTCTGTTGAAGCTTTTCAAATTCTCTCTAGAATTTTCAAAATCCACTACCACATGTTTACAATTTCACGTCAAAATTGCTAAAATTCCAGTTGAAATTTTTTCAAAGTCCCTTCAAAATTTTCCAATTTTTGTCCCAATTCTTCCCATTCCCATTGAAACTTTTCAAATCCCTCTCAAAATTGTTGAAATTCTGTTGAAGCTTTTAAAATTCTCTCTAGAATTTTCAAAATCCATGTCCACATGTTTACAATTTCACGTCAAAATTGCTAAAATTCCAGTTGAAATTTTTTCAAAGTCCCTTAAAAATTTTCCAATTTTTGTCCCAATTCTTCCCATTCCCATTGAAACTTTTCAAATCCCTCTCAAAATTGTTGAAATTCTGTTGAAGCTTTTAAAATTCTCTCTAGAATTTTCAAAATCCACTACTACATGTTTACAATTTCACGTAAAAAAATGGCTAAAATTCCAGTTGAAATTTTTTCAAAGTCCCTTAAAAATTTTCCAATTTTTGTCCCAATTCTTCCCATTCCCATTGAAACTTTTCAAATCCCTCTCAAAATTGTTGAAATTCTGTTGAAGGTTTTAAAATTCTCTCTAGAATTTTCAAAATCCATGTCCACATGTTAACAATTTCACGTCAAAATTGCTAAAATTCCAGTTGAAATTTTTTCAAAGTCCCTTCAAACTTTTCCAATTTTTGTCCCAATTCTTCCCATTCCCATTGAAACTTTTCAAATCCCTCTAAAAATTGTTGAAATTCTCTTGAAGCTTTTCAAATTCTCTCTAGAATTTTCAAAATCCACTTCAACATGTTTACAATTTCACGTCAAAATTGCTAAAATTCCAGTTGAAATTTTTTCAAAGTCCCTTAAAAATTTTCCAATTTTTGTCCCAATTCTTCCCATTCCCATTGAAACTTTTCAAATCCCTCTCAAAATTGTTGAAATTCTGTTGAAGCTTTTAAAATTCTCTCTAGAATTTTCAAAATCCATGTCCACATGTTTACAATTTCACGTCAAAATTGCTAAAATTCCAGTTGAAATTTTTTCAAAGTCCCTTCAAAATTTTCCAATTTTTGTCCCAATTCTTCCCATTCCCATTGAAACTTTTCAAATCCCTCTCAAAATTGTTGAAATTCTGTTGAAGCTTTTCAAATTCTCTCTAGAATTTTCAAAATCCACTACCACATGTTTACAATTTCACGTCAAAATTGCTAAAATTCCAGTTGAAATTTTTTCAAAGTCCCTTCAAAATTTTCCAATTTTTGTCCCAATTCTTCCCATTCCCATTGAAACTTTTCAAATCCCTCTCAAAATTGTTGAAATTCTGTTGAAGCTTTTAAAATTCTCTCTAGAATTTTCAAAATCCATGTCCACATGTTTACAATTTCACGTCAAAATTGCTAAAATTCCAGTTGAAATTTTTTCAAAGTCCCTTCAAAATTTTCCAATTTTTGTCCCAATTCTTCCCATTCCCATTGAAACTTTTCAAATCCCTCTCAAAATTGTTGAAATTCTGTTGAAGCTTTTAAAATTCTCTCTAGAATTTTCAAAATCCACTACCACATGTTTACAATTTCACGTCAAAATTGCTAAAATTCCAGTTGAAATTTTTTCAAAGTCCCTTCAAAATTTTCCAATTTTTGTCCCAATTCTTCCCATTCCCATTGAAACTTTTCAAATCCCTCTCCAAATTGTTGAAATTCTGTTGAAGCTTTTAAAATTCTCTCTAGAATTTTCAAAATCCATGTCCACATGTTTACAATTTCACGTCAAAATTGCTAAAATTCCAGTTGAAATTTTTTCAAAGTCCCTTAAAAATTTTCCAATTTTTGTCCCAATTCTTCCCATTCCCATTGAAACTTTTCAAATCCCTCTCAAAATTGTTGAAATTCTGTTGAAGCTTTTAAAATTCTCCCTAGAATTTTCAAAATCCACTTCAACATGTTTACAATTTCACGTCAAAATTGCTAAAATTCCAGTTGAAATTTTTTCAAAGTCCCTTAAAAATTTTCCAATTTTTGTCCCAATTCTTCCCATTCCCATTGAAACTTTTCAAATCCCTCTCAAAATTGTTGAAATTCTGTTGAAGCTTTTAAAATTCTCTCTAGAATTTTCAAAATCCACTACCACATGTTTACAATTTCACCTCAAAATTGCTAAAATTCCAGTTGAAATTTTTTCAAAGTCCCTTAAAAATTTTCCAATTTTTGTCCCAATTCTTCCCATTCCCATTGAAACTTTTCAAATCCCTCTCAAAATTGTTGAAATTCTGTTGAAGCTTTTAAAATTCTCTCTAGAATTTTCAAAATCCATGTCCACATGTTTACAATTTCACCTCAAAATTGCTAAAATTCCAGTTGAAATTTTTTCAAAGTCCCTTAAAAATTTTCCAATTTTTGTCCAATTCTTCCCATTCCCATTGAAACTTTTCAAATCCCTCTCCAAATTGTTGAAATTCTGTTGAAGCTTTTAAAATTCTCTCTAGAATTTTCAAAATCCACTACCACATGTTTACAATTTCACCTCAAAATTGCTAAAATTCCAGTTGAAATTTTTTCAAAGTCCCTTCAAAATTTTCCAATTTTTGTCCCAATTCTTCCCATTCCCATTGAAACTTTTCAAATCCCTCTCAAAATTGTTGAAATTCTGTTGAAGCTTTTAAAATTCTCTCTAGAATTTTCAAAATCCACTACCACATGTTTACAATTTCACGTCAAAATTGCTAAAATTCCAGTTGAAATTTTTTCAAAGTCCCTTCAAAATTTTCCATTTTTTGTCCCAATTCTTCCCATTCCCATTGAAACTTTTCAAATCCCTCTCAAAATTGTTGAAATTCTGTTGAAGCTTTTAAAATTCTCTCTAGAATTTTCAAAATCCACTTCAACATGTTTACAATTTCACGTCAAAATTGCTAAAATTCCAGTTGAAATTTTTTCAAAGTCCCTTCAAAATTTTCCAATTTTTGTCCCAATTCTTCCCATTCCCATTGAAACTTTTCAAATCCCTCTCAAAATTGTTGAAATTCTGTTGAAGCTTTTCAAATTCTCTCTAGAATTTTCAAAATCCACTACCACATGTTTACAATTTCACGTCAAAATTGCTAAAATTCCAGTTGAAATTTTTTCAAAGTCCCTTCAAAATTTTCCAATTTTTGTCCCAATTCTTCCCATTCCCATTGAAACTTTTCAAATCCCTCTCAAAATTGTTGAAATTCTGTTGAAGCTTTTAAAATTCTCTCTAGAATTTTCAAAATCCATGTCCACATGTTTACAATTTCACGTCAAAATTGCTAAAATTCCAGTTGAAATTTTTTCAAAGTCCCTTCAAAATTTTCCAATTTTTGTCCCAATTCTTCCCATTCCCATTGAAACTTTTCAAATCCCTCTCAAAATTGTTGAAATTCTGTTGAAGCTTTTAAAATTCTCCCTAGAATTTTCAAAATCCACTTCAACATGTTTACAATTTCACGTCAAAATTGCTAAAATTCCAGTTGAAATTTTTTCAAAGTCCCTTAAAAATTTTCCAATTTTTGTCCCAATTCTTCCCATTCCCATTGAAACTTTTCAAATCCCTCTCAAAATTGTTGAAATTCTGTTGAAGCTTTTAAAATTCTCTCTAGAATTTTCAAAATCCATTTCCACATGTTTACAATTTCACGTCAAAATTGCTAAAATTCCAGTTGAAATTTTTTCAAAGTCCCTTCAAAATTTTCCAATTTTTGTCCCAATTCTTCCCATTCCCATTGAAACTTTTCAAATCCCTCTCAAAATTGTTGAAATTCTGTTGAAGCTTTTAAAATTCTCTCTAGAATTTTCAAAATCCATGTCCACATGTTTACAATTTCACCTCAAAATTGCTAAAATTCCAGTTGAAATTTTTTCAAAGTCCCTTAAAAATTTTCCAATTTTTGTCCAATTCTTCCCATTCCCATTGAAACTTTTCAAATCCCTCTCCAAATTGTTGAAATTCTGTTGAAGCTTTTAAAATTCTCTCTAGAATTTTCAAAATCCATGTCCACATGTTTACAATTTCACATCAAAATTGCTAAAATTCCAGTTGAAATTTTTTCAAAGTCCCTTCAAAATTTTCCAATTTTTGTCCCAATTCTTCCCATTCCCATTGAAACTTTTCAAGTCCCTCTCAAAATTGTTGAAATTCTGTTGAAGCTTTTAAAATTCTCTCTAGAATTTTCAAAATCCACTACCACATGTTTACAATTTCACGTCAAAATTGCTAAAATTCCAGTTGAAATTTTTTCAAAGTCCCTTAAAAATTTTCCAATTTTTGTCCCAATTCTTCCCATTCCCATTGAAACTTTTCAAATCCCTCTCAAAATTGTTGAAATTCTGTTGAAGCTTTTAAAATTCTCTCTAGAATTTTCAAAATCCACTACCACACGTTTACAATTTCACGTCAAAATTGCTAAAATTCCAGTTGAAATTTTTTCAAAGTCCCTTCAAAATTTTCCAATTTTTGTCACAATTCTTCCCATTCCCATTGAAACTTTTCAAATCCCTCTCAAAATTGTTGAAATTCTCTTGAAGGTTTTCAAATTCTCTCTAGAATTTTCAAAATCCACTACCACATGTTTACAATTTCACGTCAAAATTGCTAAAATTCCAGTTGAAATTTTTTCAAAGTCCCTTCAAAATTTTCCAATTTTTGTCCCAATTCTTCCCATTCCCATTGAAACTTTTCAAATCCCTCTCCAAATTGTTGAAATTCTGTTGAAGCTTTTAAAATTCTCTCTAGAATTTTCAAAATACACTACCACATGTTTACAATTTCACGTCAAAATTGCTAAAATTCCAGTTGAAATTTTTTCAAAGTCCCTTCAAAATTTTCCAATTTTTGTCCCAATTCTTCCCATTCCCATTGAAACTTTTCAAATCCCTCTCAAAATTGTTGAAATTCTGTTGAAGCTTTTAAAATTCTCTCTAGAATTTTCAAAATCCATGTCCACATGTTTACAATTTCACGTCAAAATTGCTAAAATTCCAGTTGAAATTTTTTCAAAGTCCCTTCAAAATTTTCCAATTTTTGTCCCAATTCTTCCCATTCCCATTGAAACTTTTCAAATCCCTCTCAAAATTGTTGAAATTCTGTTGAAGCTTTTCAAATTCTCTCTAGAATTCTCAAAATCCACTTCAACATGTTTACAATTTCACGTCAAAATTGCTAAAATTCCAGTTGAAATTTTTTCAAAGTCCCTTAAAAATTTTCCAATTTTTGTCCCAATTCTTCCCATTCCCATTGAAACTTTTCAAATCCCTCTCAAAATTGTTGAAATTCTGTTGAAGCTTTTAAAATTCTCTCTAGAATTTTCAAAATCCACTACCACACGTTTACAATTTCACGTCAAAATTGCTAAAATTCCAGTTGAAATTTTTTCAAAGTCCCTTAAAAATTTTCCAATTTTTGTCACAATTCTTCCCATTCCCATTGAAACTTTTCAAATCCCTCTAAAAATTGTTGAAATTCTCTTGAAGCTTTTCAAATTCTCTCTAGAATTTTCAAAATCCACTTCAACATGTTTACAATTTCACGTCAAAATTGCTAAAATTCCAGTTGAAGTTTTTCAAAGTCCCTTAAAAATTTTCCAATTTTTGTCCCAATTCTTCCCATTCCCATTGAAACTTTTCAAATCCCTCTCAAAATTGTTGAAATTCTGTTGAAGCTTTTAAAATTCTCTCTAGAATTTTCAAAATCCACTACCACATGTTTACAATTTCACGTCAAAATTGCTAAAATTCCAGTTGAAATTTTTTCAAAGTCCCTTCAAAATTTTCCAATTTTTGTCCCAATTCTTCCCATTCCCATTGAAACTTTTCAAATCCCTCTCAAAATTGTTGAAATTCTGTTGAAGCTTTTCAAATTCTCTCTAGAATTTTCAAAATCCACTACCACATGTTTACAATTTCACGTCAAAATTGCTAAAATTCCAGTTGAAATTTTTTCAAAGTCCCTTCAAAATTTTCCAATTTTTGTCCCAATTCTTCCCATTCCCATTGAAACTTTTCAAATCCCTCTCCAAATTGTTGAAATTCTGTTGAAGCTTTTAAAATTCTCTCTAGAATTTTCAAAATCCATGTCCACATGTTTACAATTTCACGTCAAAATTGCTAAAATTCCAGTTGAAATTTTTTCAAAGTCCCTTCAAAATTTTCCAATTTTTGTCCCAATTCTTCCCATTCCCATTGAAACTTTTCAAATCCCTCTCAAAATTGTTGAAATTCTGTTGAAGCTTTTAAAATTCTCCCTAGAATTTTCAAAATCCACTTCAACATGTTTACAATTTCACGTCAAAATTGCTAAAATTCCAGTTGAAATTTTTTCAAAGTCCCTTAAAAATTTTCCAATTTTTGTCCCAATTCTTCCCATTCCCATTGAAACTTTTCAAATCCCTCTCAAAATTGTTGAAATTCTGTTGAAGCTTTTAAAATTCTCTCTAGAATTTTCAAAATCCATTTCCACATGTTTACAATTTCACGTCAAAATTGCTAAAATTCCAGTTGAAATTTTTTCAAAGTCCCTTAAAAATTTTCCAATTTTTGTCCCAATTCTTCCCATTCCCATTGAAACTTTTCAAATCCCTCTCAAAATTGTTGAAATTCTGTTGAAGCTTTTAAAATTCTCTCTAGAATTTTCAAAATCCATGTCCACATGTTTACAATTTCACCTCAAAATTGCTAAAATTCCAGTTGAAATTTTTTCAAAGTCCCTTAAAAATTTTCCAATTTTTGTCCAATTCTTCCCATTCCCATTGAAACTTTTCAAATCCCTCTCAAAATTGTTGAAATTCTGTTGAAGCTTTTAAAATTCTCTCTAGAATTTTCAAAATCCACTACCACACGTTTACAATTTCACGTCAAAATTGCTAAAATTCCAGTTGAAATTTTTTCAAAGTCCCTTAAAAATTTTCCAATTTTTGTCACAATTCTTCCCATTCCCATTGAAACTTTTCAAATCCCTCTCAAAATTGTTGAAATTCTCTTGAAGCTTTTCAAATTCTCTCTAGAATTTTCAAAATCCACTACCACATGTTTACAATTTCACGTCAAAATTGCTAAAATTCCAGTTGAAATTTTTTCAAAGTCCCTTAAAAATTTTCCAATTTTTGTCCCAATTCTTCCCATTCCCATTGAAACTTTTCAAATCCCTCTCAAAATTGTTGAAATTCTGTTGAAGCTTTTAAAATTCTCTCTAGAATTTTCAAAATCCATGTCCACATGTTTACAATTTCACCTCAAAATTGCTAAAATTCCAGTTGAAATTTTTTCAAAGTCCCTTCAAAATTTTCCAATTTTTGTCCCAATTCTTCCCATTCCCATTGAAACTTTTCAAATCCCTCTCAAAATTGTTGAAATTCTGTTGAAGCTTTTAAAATTCTCTCTAGAATTTTCAAAATCCACTTCAACATGTTTACAATTTCACGTCAAAATTGCTAAAATTCCAGTTGAAATTTTTTCAAAGTCCCTTAAAAATTTTCCAATTTTTGTCCCAATTCTTCCCATTCCCATTGAAACTTTTCAAATCCCTCTCAAAATTGTTGAAATTCTGTTGAAGCTTTTCAAATTCTCTCTAGAATTTTCAAAATCCACTACCACATGTTTACAATTTCACGTCAAAATTGCTAAAATTCCAGTTGAAATTTTTTCAAAGTCCCCTTAAAATTTTCCAATTTTTGTCCCAATTCTTCCCATTCCCATTGAAACTTTTCAAATCCCTCTCAAAATTGTTGAAATTCTGTTGAAACTTTTAAAATTCTCTCTAGAATTTTCAAAATCCATGTCCACATGTTTACAATTTCACGTCAAAATTGCTAAAATTCCAGTTGAAATTTTTTCAAAGTCCCTTAAAAATTTTCCAATTTTTGTCCCAATTCTTCCCATTCCCATTGAAACTTTTCAAATCCCTCTCAAAATTGTTGAAATTCTGTTGAAGCTTTGAAAATTCTCTCTGGAATTTTCAAAATCCATTTCCACATGTTTACAATTTCACGTCAAAATTGCTAAAATTCCAGTTGAAATTTTTTCAAAGTCCCTTAAAAATTTTCCAATTTTTGTCCCAATTCTTCCCATTCCCATTGAAACTTTTCAAATCCCTCTCAAAATTGTTGAAATTCTGTTGAAGCTTTTAAAATTCTCTCTAGAATTTTCAAAATCCATTTCCACATGTTTACAATTTCACGTCAAAATTGCTAAAATTCCAGTTGAAATTTTTTCAAAGTCCCTTCAAAATTTTCCAATTTTTGTCCCAATTCTTCCCATTCCCATTGAAACTTTTCAAATCCCTCTCAAAATTGTTGAAATTCTGTTGAAGCTTTTAAAATTCTCTCTAGAATTTTCAAAATCCATGTCCACATGTTTACAATTTCACCTCAAAATTGCTAAAATTCCAGTTGAAATTTTTTCAAAGTCCCTTAAAAATTTTCCAATTTTTGTCCAATTCTTCCCATTCCCATTGAAACTTTTCAAATCCCTCTCCAAATTGTTGAAATTCTGTTGAAGCTTTTAAAATTCTCTCTAGAATTTTCAAAATCCACTACCACATGTTTACAATTTCACGTCAAAATTGCTAAAATTCCAGTTGAAATTTTTTCAAAGTCCCTTCAAAATTTTCCAATTTTTGTCCCAATTCTTCCCATTCCCATTGAAACTTTTCAAATCCCTCTCAAAATTGTTGAAATTCTGTTGAAGCTTTTAAAATTCTCTCTAGAATTTTCAAAATCCACTACCACATGTTTACAATTTCACGTCAAAATTGCTAAAATTCCAGTTGAAATTTTTTCCAAGTCCCTTCAAAATTTTCCATTTTTTGTCCCAATTCTTCCCATTCCCATTGAAACTTTTCAAATCCCTCTCAAAATTGTTGAAATTCTGTTGAAGCTTTTAAAATTCTCTCTAGAATTTTCAAAATCCATGTCCACATGTTTACAATTTCACCTCAAAATTGCTAAAATTCCAGTTGAAATTTTTTCAAAGTCCCTTCAAAATTTTCCAATTTTTGTCCCAATTCTCCCCATTCCCATTGAAACTTTTCAAATCCCTCTCAAAATTGTTGAAATTCTGTTGAAGCTTTTAAATTCTCTCTAGAATTTTCAAAATCCACTACCACATGTTTACAATTTCACCTCAAAATTGCTAAAATTCCAGTTGAAATTTTTTCAAAGTCCCTTAAAAATTTTCCAATTTTTGTCCCAATTCTTCCCATTCCCATTGAAACTTTTCAAATCCCTCTCAAAATTGTTGAAATTCTGTTGAAGCTTTTAAAATTCTCTCTAGAATTTTCAAAATCCATGTCCACATGTTTACAATTTCACGTCAAAATTGCTAAAATTCCAGTTGAAATTTTTTCAAAGTCCCTTCAAAATTTTCCAATTTTTGTCCCAATTCTTCCCATTCCCATTGAAACTTTTCAAATCCCTCTCAAAATTGTTGAAATTCTGTTGAAGCTTTTAAAATTCTCTCTAGAATTTTCAAAATCCATGTCCACATGTTTACAATTTCACGTCAAAAAATGGCTAAAATTCCAGTTGAAATTTTTTCAAAGTCCCTTAAAAATTTTCCAATTTTTGTCCCAATTCTTCCCATTCCCATTGAAACCTTTCAAATCCCTCTCAAAATTGTTGAAATTCTGTTGAAGCTTTTAAAATTCTCTCTAGAATTTTCAAAATCCATGTCCACATGTTTACAATTTCACCTCAAAATTGCTAAAATTCCAGTTGAAATTTTTTCAAAGTCCCTTAAAAATTTTCCAATTTTTGTCCAATTCTTCCCATTCCCATTGAAACTTTTCAAATCCCTCTCAAAATTGTTGAAATTCTGTTGAAGCTTTTAAAATTCTCTCTAGAATTTTCAAAATCCACTACCACACGTTTACAATTTCACGTCAAAATTGCTAAAATTCCAGTTGAAATTTTTTCAAAGTCCCTTAAAAATTTTCCAATTTTTGTCACAATTCTTCCCATTCCCATTGAAACTTTTCAAATCCCTCTCAAAATTGTTGAAATTCTCTTGAAGCTTTTCAAATTCTCTCTAGAATTTTCAAAATCCACTACCACATGTTTACAATTTCACGTCAAAATTGCTAAAATTCCAGTTGAAATTTTTTCAAAGTCCCTTAAAAATTTTCCAATTTTTGTCCCAATTCTTCCCATTCCCATTGAAACTTTTCAAATCCCTCTCAAAATTGTTGAAATTCTGTTGAAGCTTTTAAAATTCTCTCTAGAATTTTCAAAATCCATGTCCACATGTTTACAATTTCACCTCAAAATTGCTAAAATTCCAGTTGAAATTTTTTCAAAGTCCCTTCAAAATTTTCCAATTTTTGTCCCAATTCTTCCCATTCCCATTGAAACTTTTCAAATCCCTCTCAAAATTGTTGAAATTCTCTTGAAGCTTTTAAAATTCTCTCTAGAATTTTCAAAATCCACTACCACATGTTTACAATTTCACGTCAAAATTGCTAAAATTCCAGTTGAAATTTTTTCAAAGTCCCTTCAAAATTTTCCAATTTTTGTCCCAATTCTTCCCATTCCCATTGAAACTTTTCAAATCCCTCTCAAAATTGTTGAAATTCTGTTGAAGCTTTTCAAATTCTCTCTAGAATTTTCAAAATCCACTACCACATGTTTACAATTTCACGTCAAAATTGCTAAAATTCCAGTTGAAATTTTTTCAAAGTCCCTTAAAAATTTTCCAATTTTTGTCCCAATTCTTCCCATTCCCATTGAAACTTTTCAAATCCCTCTCAAAATTGTTGAAATTCTGTTGAAGCTTTTAAAATTCTCTCTAGAATTTTCAAAATCCACTTCAACATGTTTACAATTTCACGTCAAAATTGCTAAAATTCCAGTTGAAATTTTTTCAAAGTCCCTTAAAAATTTTCCAATTTTTGTCCCAATTCTTCCCATTCCCATTGAAACTTTTCAAATCCCTCTCAAAATTGTTGAAATTCTGTTGAAGCTTTTAAAATTCTCTCTAGAATTTTCAAAATCCACTACCACATGTTTACAATTTCACGTCAAAATGGCTAAAATTCCAGTTGAAATTTTTTCAAAGTCCCTTCAAAATTTTCCAATTTTTGTCCCAATTCTTCCCATTCCCATTGAAACTTTTCAAATCCCTCTCAAAATTGTTGAAATTCTGTTGAAACTTTTAAAATTCTCTCTAGAATTTTCAAAATCCATGTCCACATGTTTACAATTTCACGTCAAAATTGCTAAAATTCCAGTTGAAATTTTTTCAAAGTCCCTTAAAAATTTTCCAATTTTTGTCCCAATTCTTCCCATTCCCATTGAAACTTTTCAAATCCCTCTCAAAATTGTTGAAATTCTGTTGAAGCTTTGAAAATTCTCTCTGGAATTTTCAAAATCCATTTCCACATGTTTACAATTTCACGTCAAAATTGCTAAAATTCCAGTTGAAATTTTTTCAAAGTCCCTTAAAAATTTTCCAATTTTTGTCCCAATTCTTCCCATTCCCATTGAAACTTTTCAAATCCCTCTCAAAATTGTTGAAATTCTGTTGAAGCTTTTAAAATTCTCTCTAGAATTTTCAAAATCCATTTCCACATGTTTACAATTTCACGTCAAAATTGCTAAAATTCCAGTTGAAATTTTTTCAAAGTCCCTTCAAAATTTTCCAATTTTTGTCCCAATTCTTCCCATTCCCATTGAAACTTTTCAAATCCCTCTCAAAATTGTTGAAATTCTGTTGAAGCTTTTAAAATTCTCTCTAGAATTTTCAAAATCCATGTCCACATGTTTACAATTTCACCTCAAAATTGCTAAAATTCCAGTTGAAATTTTTTCAAAGTCCCTTAAAAATTTTCCAATTTTTGTCCAATTCTTCCCATTCCCATTGAAACTTTTCAAATCCCTCTCCAAATTGTTGAAATTCTGTTGAAGCTTTTAAAATTCTCTCTAGAATTTTCAAAATCCACTACCACATGTTTACAATTTCACGTCAAAATTGCTAAAATTCCAGTTGAAATTTTTTCAAAGTCCCTTCAAAATTTTCCAATTTTTGTCCCAATTCTTCCCATTCCCATTGAAACTTTTCAAATCCCTCTCAAAATTGTTGAAATTCTGTTGAAGCTTTTAAAATTCTCTCTAGAATTTTCAAAATCCACTACCACATGTTTACAATTTCACGTCAAAATTGCTAAAATTCCAGTTGAAATTTTTTCCAAGTCCCTTCAAAATTTTCCATTTTTGTCCCAATTCTTCCCATTCCCATTGAAACTTTTCAAATCCCTCTCAAAATTGTTGAAATTCTGTTGAAGCTTTTAAAATTCTCTCTAGAATTTTCAAAATCCACTTCAACATGTTTACAATTTCACGTCAAAATTGCTAAAATTCCAGTTGAAATTTTTCAAAGTCCCTTCAAAATTTTCCAATTTTTGTCCCAATTCTCCCCATTCCCCATTGAAACTTTTCAAATCCCTCTCAAAATTGTTGAAATTCTGTTGAAGCTTTTAAAATTCTCTCTAGAATTTTCAAAATCCACTACCACATGTTTACAATTTCACCTCAAAATTGCTAAAATTCCAGTTGAAATTTTTTCAAAGTCCCTTAAAAATTTTCCAATTTTTGTCCCAATTCTTCCCATTCCCATTGAAACTTTTCAAATCCCTCTCAAAATTGTTGAAATTCTGTTGAAGCTTTTAAAATTCTCTCTAGAATTTTCAAAATCCATGTCCACATGTTTACAATTTCACGTCAAAATTGCTAAAATTCCAGTTGAAATTTTTTCAAAGTCCCTTCAAAATTTTCAATTTTTGTCCCAATTCTTCCCATTCCCATTGAAACTTTTCAAATCCCTCTCAAAATTGTTGAAATTCTGTTGAAGCTTTTAAAATTCTCTCTAGAATTTTCAAAATCCATGTCCACATGTTTACAATTTCACGTCAAAAAATGGCTAAAATTCCAGTTGAAATTTTTTCAAAGTCCCTTAAAAATTTTCCAATTTTTGTCCCAATTCTTCCCATTCCCATTGAAACCTTTCAAATCCCTCTCAAAATTGTTGAAATTCTGTTGAAGCTTTTAAAATTCTCTCTAGAATTTTCAAAATCCATGTCCACATGTTTACAATTTCACGTCAAAATTGCTAAAATTCCAGTTGAATTTTTTTCAAAGTCCCTTAAAAATTTTCCAATTTTTGTCCCAATTCTTCCCATTCCCATTGAAACTTTTCAAATCCCTCTCAAAATTGTTGAAATTCTGTTGAAGCTTTGAAAATTCTCTCTAGAATTTTCAAAATCCACTACCACATGTTTACAATTTCACGTCAAAAAATTGCTAAAATTCCACTTGAAATTTTTTCAAAGTCCCTTAAAAATTTTCCAATTTTTGTCCCAATTCTTCCCATTCCCATTGAAACTTTTCAAATCCCTCTCAAAATTGTTGAAATTCTGTTGAAGCTTTTAAAATTCTCTCTAGAATTTTCAAAATCCATTTCCACATGTTTACAATTTCACGTCAAAATTGCTAAAATTCCAGTTGAAATTTTTTCAAAGTCCCTTAAAAATTTTCCAATTTTTGTCCCAATTCTTCCCATTCCCATTGAAACTTTTCAAATCCCTCTCAAAATTGTTGAAATTCTGTTGAAGCTTTTAAAATTCTCTCTAGAATTTTCAAAATCCATGTCCACATGTTTACAATTTCACCTCAAAATTGCTAAAATTCCAGTTGAAATTTTTTCAAAGTCCCTTAAAAATTTTCCAATTTTTGTCCAATTCTTCCCATTCCCATTGAAACTTTTCAAATCCCTCTCAAAATTGTTGAAATTCTGTTGAAGCTTTTAAAATTCTCTCTAGAATTTTCAAAATCCACTACCACACGTTTACAATTTCACGTCAAAATTGCTAAAATTCCAGTTGAAATTTTTTCAAAGTCCCTTAAAAATTTTCCAATTTTTGTCACAATTCTTCCCATTCCCATTGAAACTTTTCAAATCCCTCTCAAAATTGTTGAAATTCTCTTGAAGCTTTTCAAATTCTCTCTAGAATTTTCAAAATCCACTACCACATGTTTACAATTTCACGTCAAAATTGCTAAAATTCCAGTTGAAATTTTTTCAAAGTCCCTTAAAAATTTTCCAATTTTTGTCCCAATTCTTCCCATTCCCATTGAAACTTTTCAAATCCCTCTCAAAATTGTTGAAATTCTGTTGAAGCTTTTAAAATTCTCTCTAGAATTTTCAAAATCCATGTCCACATGTTTACAATTTCACCTCAAAATTGCTAAAATTCCAGTTGAAATTTTTCAAAGTCCCTTCAAAATTTTCCAATTTTTGTCCCAATTCTTCCCATTCCCATTGAAACTTTTCAAATCCCTCTCAAAATTGTTGAAATTCTGTTGAAGCTTTTAAAATTCTCTCTAGAATTTTCAAAATCCACTTCAACATGTTTACAATTTCACGTCAAAATTGCTAAAATTCCAGTTGAAATTTTTTCAAAGTCCCTTAAAAATTTTCCAATTTTTGTCCCAATTCTTCCCATTCCCATTGAAACTTTTCAAATCCCTCTCAAAATTGTTGAAATTCTGTTGAAGCTTTTCAAATTCTCTCTAGAATTTTCAAAATCCACT